>NC_030682.2:916910-957315 GCF_000004195.4 Xenopus tropicalis
TAGGGGCAGGGACTGATACATAGGGGAGGGAATGAAGGGTTAGGGGCAGGGGGACTGATACATAGGGGGGAATGAAGGGTTAGGGGCAGGGGACTGATACATAGGGGGGAATGAAGGGTTAGGGGCAGGGGTACTGATACATAGGGGGGGAATGAAGGGTTAGGGGCAGGGGGACTGATACATAGGGGGGAATGAAGGGTTAGGGGCAGGGGGACTGATACATAGGGGGGGAATGAAGGGTTAGGGGCAAGGGGACTGATACATAGGGGGGAATGAAGGGTTAGGGGCAGGGGGACTGATACATAGGGGGAATGAAGGGTTAGGGCAGGGGACTGATACATAAGGGGGAATGAAGGGTTAGGGGCAGGGGGACTGATACATAGGGGGGAATGAAGGGTTAGGGCAGGGGGACTGATACATAGGGGGAATGAAGGGTTAGGGAGGGGACTGATACATAGGGGGATGAAGGGTTAGGGGCAGGGGGACTGATACATAGGGGGGGAATGAAGGGTTAGGGGCAGGGGGACTGATACATAGGGGGGAATGAAGGGTTAGGGGCAGGGGGACTGATACATAGGGGGGGAATGAAGGGTTAGGGGCAGGGGGACTGATACATAGGGGGGAATGAAGGGTTAGGGGCAGGGGGACTGATACATAGGGGGGAATGAAGGGTTAGGGGCAGGGGGACTGATACATAGGGGGGAATGAAGGGTTAGGGGCAGGGGGACTGATACATAGGGGGGAATGAAGGGTTAGGGGCAGGGGTACTGATACATAGGGGGAAATGAAGGGTTAGGGGCAGGGGGACTGATACATAGGGGGGAATGAAGGGTTAGGGGCAGGGGGACTGATACATAGGGGGGGAATGAAGGGTTAGGGGCAGGGGGACTGATACATAGGGGGGGAATGAAGGGTTAGGCTGCTGCAGGCTACACCGATTTCCATGTTCTCAACTGCCTGTGGCAAATCAGGTTCGACTAGTCTCCTGCATGTTCCACTCCCAGCAGCCTCCTCCCCCTCTCCCTTCTGCCTGGCCCCTCCCCCTCTCCCTGCTGCCTGGCCCCTCCCCCTCTCCCTGCTGCCTGGCCCCTCCCCCTCTCGCCTCTTCCCAGAATGCTTTGTGCAGGAAGGGCAGCAGCATGGGGAAGTGCAGGAAGAGGCTGGGGCCGGAGATCTGAGTGTAAGAGGCGCCCATTATTCTGCTCTGAGCCCAACAGGTCAGTGTCCGACTCACCTCTCTCTGCTTCCTATTAACCCCCTGTGTGCCTGTCTGTACTCACCCTGTAACCCCCTGTGTGCCTGTCTGTACTCACCCTGTAACCCCCTGTGTGCCTGTCTGTACTCACCCTGTAACCCCCTGTGTGCCTGTCTGTACTCACCCTGTAACCCCCTGTGTGCCTGTCTGTACTCACCCTGTAACCCCCTGTGTGCCTGTCTGTACTCACCCTGTAACCCCCTGTGTGCCTGTCTGTACTCACCCTGTAACCCCCTGTGTGCCTGTCTGTACTCACCCTGTAACCCCCTGTGTGCCTGTCGGTACTCACCCTGTAACCCCCTGTGTGCCTGTCTGTTACTCACCCTGTAACCCCTGTGTGCCTGTCTGTACTCACCCTGTAACCCCCTGTGTGCCTGTCTGTACTCACTCTGTAACCCCCTGTGTGCCTGTCTGTACTCACCCTGTAACCCCCTGTGTGCCTGTCTGTACTCACTCTGTAACCCCCCGTGTGCCTGTCTGTACTCACTCTGTAACCCCCCGTGTGCCTGTCTGTACTCACCCTGTAACCCCCTGTGTGCCTGTCTGTACTCACTCTGTAACCCCCTGTGTGCCTGTCTTACTCACCCTGTAACCCCCTGTGTGCGCTGTCTGTACTCACTCTGTAACCCCCTGTGTGCCTGTCTGTACTCACCCTGTAACCCCCTGTGTGCCTGTCTGTACTCACCCTGTAACCCCCTGTGTGCCTGTCTGTACTCACTCTGTAACCCCCTGTGTGCCTGTCTGTACTCACTCTGTAACCCCCTGTGTGCTGTCTGTACTCACCCTGTAACCCCCTGTGTGCCTGTCTGTACTCACTCTGTAACCCCCTGTGTGCCTGTCTGTACTCACTCTGTAACCCCCTGTGTGCCTGTCTGTACTCACCCTGTAACCCCCTGTGTGCCTGTCTGTACTCACTCTGTAACCCCCTGTGTGCCTGTCTGTACTCACCCTGTAACCCCCTGTGTGCCTTCTGCTGCTTATAATACAGATAGCTAGAATCTCAGCCATAAAGCAGGGCAGGACTGCTGCTTACAATGGGGGGATCAGATAGGATCTGTGCCACTGTGACAGAATGCTCTGTTATACAGATAGCTAGAATCTCAGCCATAAAGCAGGGCAGGACTGCTGCTTACAATGGGGGGATCAGATAGGATCTGTGCCACTGTGACAGAATGCTCTGTTATACAGATAGCTAGAATCTCAGCCATAAAGCAGGGCAGGACTGCTGCTTACAATGGGGGGGATCAGATAGGATCTGTGCCACTGTGACAGAATGCTCTGTTATACAGATAGCTAGAATCTCAGCCATAAAGCAGGGCAGGACTGCTGCCTTACAATGGGGGGGATCAGATAGGATCTGTGCCACTGTGACAGAATGCTCTGTTATACAGATAGCTAGAATCTCAGCCATAAAGCAGGGCAGGACTGCTGCTTACAATGGGGGGATCAGATAGGATCTGTGCCACTGTGACAGAATGCTCTGTTATACAGATAGCTAGAATCTCAGCCATAAAGCAGGGCAGGACTGCTGCTTACAATGGGGGGATCAGATAGGATCTGTGCCACTGTGACAGAATGCTCTGTTATACAGATAGCTAGAATCTCAGCCATAAAGCAGGGCAGGACTGCTGCTTACAATGGGGGGATCAGATAGGATTTGTGCCACTGTGACAGAATGCTCTGTTATACAGATAGCTAGAATCTCAGCCATAAAGCAGGGCAGGACTGCTGCTTACAATGGGGGGGGGGGATCAGATAGGATCTGTGCCACTGTGACAGAATGCTCTGTTATACAGATAGCTAGAATCTCAGCCATAAAGCAGGGCAGGACTGCTGCTTACAATGGGGGGATCAGATAGGATCTGTGCCACTGTGACAGAATGCTCTGTTATACAGATAGCTAGAATCTCAGCCATAAAGCAGGGCAGGACTGCTGCTTACAATGGGGGGATCAGACAGGATCTGTGCCACTGTGACAGAATGCTCTGTTATACAGATAGCTAGAATCTCAGCCATAAAGCAGGGCAGGACTGCTGCTTACAATGGGGGGATCAGATAGGATCTGTGCCACTGTGACAGAATGCTCTGTTATACAGATAGCTAGAATCTCAGCCATAAAGCAGGGCAGGACTGCTGCTTACAATGGGGGGATCAGATAGGATCTGTGCCACTGTGACAGAATGCTCTGTTATACAGATAGCTAGAATCTCAGCCATAAAGCAGGGCAGGACTGTGACAGAGGGGAATGATGGGTGGCGGAATCCATCCCTAGAAGGTGACAGAGAGGGGAATGATGGGTGGCGGAATCCATCCCTAGAAGGTGACAGAGAGGGGAATGATGGGTGGCGGAATCCATCCCTAGAAGGTGACAGAGAGGGGAATGATGGGTGGCGGAATCCATCCCTAGAAGGTGACAGAGAGGGGAATGATGGGTGGCGGAATCCATCCCTAGAAGGTGACAGAGAGGGGAATGATGGGTGGCGGAATCCATCCCTAGAAGGTGACAGGGGAATGATGGGTGGCGGGAATCCATCCCTAGAAGGTGACAGAGAGGGGAATGATGGGTGGCGGAATCCATCCCTAGAAGGTGACAGAGAGGGGAATGATGGGTGGCGGAATCCATCCCTAGAAGGTGACAGAGAGGGGAATGATGGGTGGCGGAATCCATGGCTCATATAGCAGGGGAGTGGCTAATTGGGACTATTTCCTCTTGTTTCTATGCTGCAGAGGATCAGAGGAAGATGATGGAGGCCTCACATGGGATGAAGCTGAATGTGAGTGACATGAAGTGGAAGGAGGAGCCTCAGTGGGAAAGTAACAGTCGACTGAAGGAAGATGCCAAGCACAACAAGCAGAAAGAGGAGGCATTAGAGTGCCCGCTGTGTGCCAAGCGTTTCAGGCAGAGGCAGAACCTGGTGAAGCACCAGCGGATACACACGGGCGAGCGCCCTTTCAGGTGTAAGCAGTGCGGCAAGAGCTTCATCCAGAAGCAGCACCTCACCAAGCACGAGAAGCTGCACACCGGCCTCAGACCCTTTACCTGCCAGGTGTGTGGCCGGGGCTTTAGCCTCAAACACAACCTGAAGACCCATCAGAGGATTCACACCGGGGAGAAACCTTATCCCTGCGCCAATTGCAACAGGAGCTTCAGCCGCAGGGAGAACCTTCTCGTGCACCAGAAGAACCATCAGGGAAAGTGTGTGCCCGTGGCTACTGCTCCGCTTGGTACTAATGTGCCTGAGGGCCACACCACAATACTAGCCTATGTGAACCCTCAGGGCCAGGCCACTGTGCCAGCCTACATCTATTCCAAGGCACAGGCAACCATGACAGCCCGTGCCTACCCAGTGGGCTCTCACATAAAACCTGCCTGTGTCTACCTTGAGGGCCCCAATATCAAACCTGCTAGTGTCTACCTTGAGGGCCCCAGTATAAAACCAGCTAGTGTCTACCTTGAGGGCCCCGATATAAAACCGGCTAGTGTCTACCTTGAGGAACAGCAGAAAAACACAGTCCCTATCTCCACCGAGGGTCTAGAGCTAAAACCAGCTTGTGTCTACCTTGAGGGCCAAGAGATAACACCGCCTTGGATGTTCCCCGAGGGCCCAGAGCTAAAGCCGACTGGTATAAAACCTGTAGCCTGTGTCAGCCCTGAGGGCCCAGAGATAAAACCGGTTTGTATCTATACAGGGAGCCAGCAAGCAGTACCCACGGAGATCAGGCTGATGCTGGAGAGCTGGAATTACGAGGCCACCGGCGAGACCTCCGAGAGGCCACCGAGCGAGGAGTTTGGGCTAAGCGCCAGGCCATATATATGCCCGCAGTGTGGCAAGCGATTCAGCAGAATAGAGATGTTTGTCAATCATTACAAGATCCACACGGTGGTTAAGCCCTACCCCTGCCCCAAATGTGGGCGCAGGTTTGTACAGAAGCACCTCCTGAGCAAACACCTGGGGGCGCACTCAGGAGAACAGTCTCACAGCTGCAGCCAGTGTGGGAAAGGCTTTCGCTCACATCGGGCCCTGTGTAAGCACCAGGAAGTCCATAGTCGCAAGAGACCGTTCCTGTGTTCCGAGTGCGGCAGGAAATTCCCGAGCGAGACCGCTTACCGATCCCACAGGAGGATCCACTCAAAGTGGCACCCCCAGGCAGACTCTGCGGATTCCGGTGGCACGTCTCCACCCAGTGCAACAGAACGTCTGTCTCTACCTGAAGGTTTTCACCTAAACCGTCTCTTTATCCCACCCAGGCTCCTGCCCCATGTGAAAGGCTTCAGGTGCAATGCTTGTGCTAGAATGTTCCGCTGCAAGTGCACTCTCGTCAGCCACCTTGGCATTCACTCTAGCGAGAGGCCCTTCCCGTGCCCGCAGTGTGGCAGGAGATTCACTCAGAAGCCACATTTAACCAACCATCTAAGGCTGCACAGTGGCCAAACGGGCTACGACTGCCTCCGATGCGGAAAGATCTTCAGTATCAAGCACAACTTGACCCGTCACCGGCGCAGCCACAAAGCAGAGAGACCACACACTCGTCCTGATGGCGGGAAGGCCTTCTACCATAGCCAGGCTCTGGCAAAGCACCAGACAAGCCATAGGATAGCCACAGACAAAGCACATACTAGTGAGACACTAGTTGCAACGGAAGTTTCACTCGGGGACCCAACCCAACAAAAACAGTACTCGTGTTGTGTGTGTGGCCTCTGCTTTAGGAGACAAGTGTCTCTGTGCCGCCATGAACTGTCCCACAAGGGCAGGAAGCCATCTCTCTATGCAGCCAAGCAAGACACTAAGGAAGGGGCCGGTGTATGTGACCAGCCTGCCCAGACATTCCTAGTGGAACGGCGAGCGAGCAGCCACCAAGCAATGCACCCTAGGGACAAACCGTACCCCTGTGATGTCTTCCCCCGGAGCTTTGGTCTGGAACTAAGCCTCGCCAATCACAGAAAGGTCCACGGCACTGAGAAACTTCAGCCCAACCGCAGGCCTCACAACGCAAGGCCTCCGGCAGTGCTGACCAATCACAACCCCACAAATGAACTTCCCAAAACCACAGGAGGCGCAGGCGTTGCCCCCACAGTGCAGATATGCCACGTTTACCCCTGTTCGGTGTGTGGGAAAGTGTTCAAATGGCGGCAGGCGCTGGTGAAACATCTACGGATCCATTCTGGGGAGAGGCCGTACCCCTGTCAGGAATGTGGCAAAAGCTTCAGGCAGAGGCAGCACCTCAAAAAACACGTAAGGCTCCATACAGGGGAGAAACCCTTCACGTGCCAGGAATGTGGCCACAGCTTCAGCCTGAAGCATAACCTGCAGACCCACCAGAGAACCCACACCGGAGAGAAACCCTACGGCTGCGTCCAGTGCGACAAGAAATTCACCCGCCGTAGCATCCTCCTTGCCCACCTGAAAACCCACGGCCTGACCGTGCCCCTCACCAAAGAGCCCAAGCTGCACTCCCAAAATGTCATGCCAGTGGGACAGGTAGAAATAGAGGTGGAGCTTGATGTCCCCTGATGTGCCCAGGTGGATTCAGAACATTAAGCCGCCCCCCGCCCCACACCGACCTCACTGAGACCAGACGCGGCACCCAGCCAATGTCCTGTTGCCCCAAGCCCTAAACGAAATAACCCTGGGCTCCCTTCTACCCCTTTTTGTCATCATAGTAACAGAGACAGTCCCTTCCTGGAGAACTGGGTAACGAATGGGAAGTGGCACATCTTAGGTCTGAGCGGCCAATAGGAATGGCTGTGTGGCTCCTTGTGTAAATAAAGCCATTGTGCAGTGTGTGTGAGAGTGATCGGGCTGCACACTCACAGCTCCTTCTGTAATTAATAGTTTTCTATCAATAAAATATATGCTGCTGATTGATCATGTGACTCAGTCATAGGTACCAGGGCGTGACACCCTGCCGTCCAGCTAGGGCCACACCTGAGCCAGCTAACAACATGGCACCCTGTGGGGCCCACAAAACTATACATTCATAGCACCCTGCGGGGGGAGATCACAGGGGCAGAGTGAAACCAGTTACCCACCCATTATTAAAGGGAAACTCTATAAATCAGAACCAAATGTTTAAAAAAAATTCAACATCGTCTTAAAATATCCCCACCTACATCTGTCTGTTGCTTAATAACTAAAGCCTGACCCATAACCACCACTGGCTGACTGCAACCCCCACTCCCTGTATCTACTGACTGACATCAGCTCACTACTGCCCCCCCCCAATAGTCCCCTCCTCCCCTCTGTATTTATACTAACCATTATCGTACCCATTCTCCCACTTTCTATCTCTCTCCATCCGCCATAGTTCCATTATCTCTACCTTCCCACCATAGTTCCACCACTTGTAATCTCTCTCCATCTGCCATAGTTCCACTGCTCATTATCTCTACCTTCCCACCATCCGCCATAGTTGCAATGCTCATTATCTCTACCTTCCCACCATCCGCCATAGTTCCAATGCTCATTATCTCTACCTTCCCACCATAGTTCCACCACTTGTTATCTCTCTCCATCCGCCATAGTTCCACTGCTCATTATCTCTACCTTCCCACCATCCGCCATAGTTCCACTGCTCATTATCTCTACCTTCCCACCATCCGCCATAGTTCCAATGCTCATTATCTCTACCTTCCCACCATCCGCCATAGTTCCAATGCTCATTATCTCTACCTTCCCACCGTAGTTCCACCACTTGTTATCTCTCTCCATCCGCCATAGTTCCACTGCTCATTATCTCTACCTTCCCACCATCCGCCATAGTTCCACTGCTCATTATCTCTACCTTCCCACCATCCGCCATAGTTCCACTGCTCATTATCTCTACCTTCCCACCATCCGCCATAGTTCCAATGCTCATTATCTCTACCTTCCCACCATCCGCCATAGTTCCAATGCTCATTATCTCTACCTTCCCACCGTAGTTCCACCACTTGTTATCTCTCTCCATCCGCCATAGGTCCACTGCTTATTATCTCTACTTTCCCACCACTTGTAATCTCTCTCCATTCGCTATAGGTCCACAGCTTATTATCTCTACCTTCCCACCATAGTTCCACCACTTGTAATCTCTCTCCATTCGCCATAGGTCCACTGCTCATTATCTCTACCTTCCCACCGTAGTTCCACCACTTGTATTCTCTCTCCATTCGCCATAGGTACACTGCTCATTATCTCTACCTTCCCACCGTAGTTCCACCACTTGTAATCTCTCTCCATTCGCCATAGTTCCACTGCTCATTATCTCTACCCTCCCACCGTAGTTCCACCACTTGTAATCTCTCTCCATTCGCCATAGGTCCACTGCTCATTATCTCTACCCTCCCACCGTAGTTCCACCACTTGTAATCTCTCTCCATTCGCCATAGTTCCACTGCTCTTTATCTCTACCTTCCCACCACTTGTAATCTCTCTCCATTCACCATAGTTCCACTGCTCATTATCTCTACCTTCCCACCACTTGTAATCTCTCTCCATTCACCATAGTTCCACTGCTCATTATCTCTACCTTCCCACTGTAGTTCCACCACTTGTAATCTCTCTCCATCCGTCATAGTTCCACTGCTCATTATCTCTACCTTCCCACCACTTGTAATCTCTCTCCATTCACCATAGTTCCACTGCTCATTATCTCTACCTTCCCACTGTAGTTCCACCACTTGTAATCTCTCTCCATCCGTCATAGTTCCACTGCTCATTATCTCTACCTTCCCACCATCCACCATAGTTCCACTGCTCATTATCTCTACCTTCCCACCATCCACCATAGTTCCACTGCTCATTATCTCTACCTTCCCACCATAGTTCCACCACTTGTAATCTCTCTCCATCCGCCATAGTTCCACTGCTCATTATTTCTACCTTCCCACCATCCACCATAGTTCCACTGCTCATTATCTCTACCTTCCCACCATAGTTCCACCACTTGTAATCTCTCTCCATTCGCCATAGGTCCACTGCTCATTATCTCTACCCTCCCACCGTAGTTCCACCACTTGTAATCTCTCTCTATTCGCCATAGTTACACTGCTCATTATCTCTACCTTCCCACCATAGTTCCACGACTTGTAATCTCTCTCCATTCGCCATAGTTCCACTGCTCATTATCTCTACCTTCCCACCACTTGTAATCTCTCTCCATTCACCATAGTTCCACTGCTCATTATCTCTACCTTCCCACCACTTGTAATCTCTCGCCATTCACCATAGTTCCACTGCTCATTATCTCTACCTTCCCACCACTTGTAATCTCTCTCCATTCACCATAGTTCCACTGCTCATTATCTCTACCTTCCCACCATCCACCATAGTTCCACTGCTCATTATCTCTACCTTCCCACCATAGTTCCACCACTTGTAATCTCTCTCCATCCGCCATAGTTCCACTGCTCATTATCTCTACCTTCCCACCATCCACCATAGTTCCACTGCTCATTATCTCTACATTCCCACCATAGTTCCACCACTTGTAATCTCTCTCCATTCACCATAGTTCCACTGCTCATTATCTCTACCTTCCCACCATTCACCATAGTTCCACTGCTCATTATCTCTACCTTCCCACCATAGGTCCACCACTTGTAATCTCTCTCCATTCACCATAGTTCCACTGCTCTTTATCTCTACCTTCCCACCACTTGTAATCTCTCTCCGTTCACCATAGTTCCACTGCTCATTATCTCTACCTTCCCACTGTAGTTCCACCACTTGTAATCTCTCTCCATCCGTCATAGTTCCACTGCTCATTATCTCTACCTTCCCACCACTTGTAATCTCTCTCCATTCACCATAGTTCCACTGCTTATTATCTCTACCTTCCCACTGTAGTTCCACCACTTGTAATCTCTCTCCATCCGTCATAGTTCCACTGCTCATTATCTCTACCTTCCCACCGTAGTTCCACCACTTGTAATCTCTCTCCATCCGCCATAGGTCCACTGCTCTACCTTCCCACCACTTATCTCTCTATCTGCCATAGTTTCACTGTTTACTATTTCTCCTCTTCCTCCTGTGTTACATTGCTCATCATCATCACTCAATCTCTTCCTTTCCTCCATATTTGCATTGCTCAGTTTATTTTCTATCACAGGGTCACTATCTCCCCTTTTCAAACCAATTCTGTTGCTTGCAGTCTCTTCCCTCCCGTCACAGTTCCCCTGCTAGTTCCATCTGCCTACACAGTCAAACTGCTTAATATCCTGCCCTTTCCTTATTTCAACCTCATTAAGAATAAGGATTGCCACCCTGGTTCGACACTGTGCAAGTTGGTTATAGATAATTTTGTTCTCTCCGAGCTTCTTGCTGTGGGTCCATCGTTAATCATCAGAATTATATATGTACTTGCCCCTAGCAAACAAAGTACTTATGCATAGAAATGTGGAAGTTATGCTCTGATGTGTGAGGGTGGTGGCACAGTAGGCAGAATGGGCAGTTATTGAGGCATTAGAGGTTTGTGTGCAGCTATACACCCACTGGAACACCAGCAATGGCATGTCGGGGGTACAGAACAGGAAAGCTTACACCTTGTGGAAAAATGGTGCAAGTTTGCTACTGGTCAAATCATCAATAGCAACCAATCAGCAGGAATCATTTACTGGTCACCTGTTTAAATGCAAACTTCTTATTGGGTGCTCTGGGCAACCGCACCTGGGTAAACTTAGCAGCATTTGTTACATAAGGGTTGACCTCTTGATATTGGCCTTGCCCGGTTAATAATAGAAAAAAATAAAAGACGAGGACAAAGACAAATCCCTTCCATTAAAGGGATTCTGTCATGATTTTATGGCATAGCTTTTATTTCTATGACACTGTTACACAGCAAATAATTCACTCTACCAATTAAAATCTTATTCTTCAACCAACAACTGCATTTGTAGCTGTAATATTGGTGTGTAGGCGCCATGTCAGTGCCTTGTGCCTGAGTCTGAGCTTTCAGCCAGCGCTACACATTAGAACTGCTTTCAGCTAACCTATTGTTTCTCCTACTCCCATGTAACTGGAGGAGTCCCAAGCCGGACTTGGATTTCTTACTATTGAGTGCTATTCTGATACTTACTGGGAGCTGCTATCTTGCTCCCTTCCCATTGTTCTGCTGATCGGCTGCTGGGGGTGAGGGGGGGGGGATATCACTCCAACTTGCAGCGCAGCAGTAAAGTGTGCCTGAGTCTGAGCTTTCAGAAGGAGCAAGCGCTACACATTAGAACTGCTTTCAGCTAACCTATTGTTTCTTCTACTCCCATGTAACTGGAGGAGTCCCAAGCCGGACTTGGATTTCTTACTATTGAGTGCTATTCTGATACCTACTGGGAGCTGCTATCTTGCTCCCTTCCCATTGTTCTGCTGATCGGCTGCTGGGGGTGAGGGGGGGGGGGATATCACTCCAACTTGCAGCGCAGCAGTAAAGTGTGCCTGAGTCTGAGCTTTCAGAAGGAGCAAGCGCTACACATTAGAACTGCTTTCAGCTAACCTTTTGTTTCTCCTACTCCCATGTAACTGGAGGAGTCCCAAGCCGGACTTGGATTTCTTACTATTGAGTGCTATTCTGATATTTAGCACTAGGTGGGGCATGGGAGCACTTCTAGTAATCAGGGAGCTGCTATCTTGCAACCTTCTCATTGTTCTGCTGATAGGCTATCACTCCAACTTGCAGCACAGCAGTAAAGAGATACTGAAGTTTATCAGAGCACAGGTCACATGGCTGTGGGCACCTGGGAAAGTAAGAATATGGCTAGCCCCCTGTCAAATTTAAAAATTAAATATAAAAAAATCTGTTTGCTCATCTTTTCCGATGACAGAATCCCTTTAAAAAAAGCCTTGATTGAAAGTGAGGGGGTTTCTTTGGTCTTTCTTACAGAGCGATAGTTACCCTACTTTCTATAGAGGGATAGTTACCCCTGCCTTTCCCATAGCCTCTTATTCTATCAGTGTTGCATGGGTGGCTCTTCGTCATCGTCGGAGATCTCCTCTGCGGGGATGGCACGCAGGTTATTGGCCCTCACGCTGGTTAAGGAGACGCACACTGACATTAGCTCTGACAGTGCCTGAGGGGTAATTCCCGACCCATCCAGGCTCAGCTGCGTGACTGACACTTGCTTCAGAAACCGCAGACCTGGAAAGGGCACAGTGCTGAGAAGAAGGAGATGCCATGCTGAATGCTAAAGAGAGACGCTAGGGTCTGTGTGGCTCATTGTGCCCCCTAGTCCTCGCTCGTTACTCACCCTTATTAGTGATGCGAGTCCGGCTTAGATTTACTTTCACAAGGTGCCTGCAGTGCCGAATACCGTGTTTCAGAACATTATCCCCCACGTTTGTATCGGACAGACCGAGAACCTTCATAGAGAGACATTATGTCACAGCCATACTAAGTCACACCAAGGGGCCCAAAGTCTCTACCCATCAGCAATGTTTGGCCCACACAGGAGCAAACTGGCCCTTTAGTAGACTGGATCCCAGCAATGGGGCGTTCCACTCCAAATCTGTGATTTCACTCACCTGAAGGTGCGGAAGATGAGGAATGCACCGAGACACCCCCCTGCTGGTCACCTTGGTTCTGTCCAGGCTAAGATTCTCCAGGTTCCGCAGGCCCCGCAGATGAAGGAGTCCAGAATCAGACACGGACGTGTTACAAAGAGACAGGGTCCTCAGCCTGCACAAACGACAGGGCACATAATGGGCAGGTATCCATACGATGAAACTGGCGTAAGGCCTGAGGCAGGACAAGGTGGCTACTGCCCTTATATACATAATGCACACAATGGGACAGGCCAACGTGACTGGTATTAGGGCAGTGATCTCTGTATAAGTAACTGCTGCACTCACATATCCAGTGCCGAGATGTACTGCACCCCCTGATCAGTAATTTGGGTGTGGTCCGTTAGATCCAACTCTATAAGAGATCGTAACCCAGACAGATAGGAAAGTCCAAAATCCGAGAGACATCTTCTTCCAGGTAGGACCACCCGAGTGAGAGATAGACCTAGAGGGGAGAGAGACTGAGTATAACAGACAGAGGTTTTGCTAAGAAACAAACTGGGTATGAGAGGTAGAATAGATATGAGAAACATGGGCCTTACTAACAGACTGAATGGGTATAAGAGAGACAGGACATAGTGTGAGACAGACTAGATATGAGAGAGACAGGCCCTGCTGAAGAGAAGACTAATAAAAAGGGTGTGGGGGTAAGGTAGTTGGGCCAAGAGCCTATATTCTAAAGTGTCTGTAAGGATTTAAAATGGTCAGGAGAGACACTCACCAGATAATCCTTCCAGCACTTTGTCTGAGTTGAGAGACACCACTCCAGACAGTGTAAGTGTTGAGAGTGCAGGAAGGGACGTGACCATCATGAGAGAGTGCTGTGAAACCTGAGTGTGATCTAGATGAAGTGTGTGCAGATGCTTGAGAGCGACGAGTGAGGAGACGTCTGAGATCTGATCAAAGACAGAGTAGCGAGACGCCGTGTGTGACACGTGTGAGACTGTATATATAATATACACACACCCTATAGAGACACATCCGGCCCTACCTGATTGTGCTTCACACTCACAACCCGCACTTCCGCCATGCGTTGGCTCAGCACACTCAGGGAGCTCTCACTCACAGCCGTCCGATTCACACTCAGGTAAGTGAGGGAGCACTGAGCTTGGAGCAGAAAGCTGCACAGTCCTTCGTCGCTTACTTTTGTCTGATCCAGGATGAGCTGCGAGAGATGCTTCTGCCCTGAGAGACAGAGAGAGACAGTCATTGGGGCTATGGGGCCTAAATACCCAGTGAGAAGCCACTTGCACAAATCCATAAACAGTCACAGGCTATTATATATATATAAATATTACACTCACCCATACCCTTATCCTACCCCCCCCCTCCCGAGTACTGCATCCTACTAAGTAGACTCCCACCTCTACCTCTTCAGTTAGTCTTAGTCATTGCAACTTTCTCTTCTCTTGTATCCTCATATGTCCCCTGTTCCTCTCAGAGCCACTGGCTGCACCAACTACTCTAACTGGCTCTCTCTCATTGGCCAGGCTTGAGCTGGGATTCAAAATAGGCCCGGGCATTCCCAGTACCCAGAGGCACAAACAGACCCCCCCAGCCCAATAAATAGTGAGTGTCTGTGGCACCTTACAGCCCCCCCGGCATTCCCAGTACCCAGAGGCACAAACAGCCCCCCCCAGCCCAATAAATAGTGACTGACTGTGGCACCTTACAGCCCCCCCTGGCATTCTTAGTACCCAGAGGCACAAACAGCCCCCCCCAGCCCAATAAATAGTGACTGACTGTGGCACCTTACAGCCCCCCCTGGCATTCCTAGTACCCAGAGGCACAAACAGCCCCCCCCAGCCCAATAAATAGTGACTGACTGTGGCACCTTACAGCCCCCCCGGCATTCCCAGTACCCAGAGGCACAAACAGCCCCCCCCAGCCCAATAAATAGTGACTGACTGTGGCACCTTACAGCCCCCCTGGCATTCCCAGTACCCAGAGGCACAAACAGCCCCCCCCCCCCAGCCCAATAAATAGTGACTGACTGTGGCACCTTACAGCCCCCCTGGCATTCCTAGTACCCAGAGGCACAAACAGCCCCCCCCCCAGCCCAATTAATAGTGACTGTAAGTTACTAATTGCCATACAGGGCAATGTTGTAGCACCAATAATAATTGCTTCCCTTTAATGCCGAGGGCCCTGAATGGCGGCTTTTCTACTACTGAGGGACTGACCCGGGGGCCAAGCCTGGGAGCGGGGATTACATGGTTGCAGGACACTCACCCAGGAGATGCAGCAGGCAGCTGTCAGTCAGCTTCGGGCAGGCACCAAGGTTCAGATACTGCAACTTGTGTAAATGTTTCATAACTCTCAGGCCCTGGTCTGGGAAACACGTGCAGTGAGGAACATACAGTACAGACACGTACCCAGCGTGCTCACATACAGGCAATGGGGCACACACAATACCACTGTAAAATGGCAGCCTGAAGAAGGGACCCCCAAATCAGCAAAGCTTCCCTTACAGCAGCCGCTAAAGGGGTCACCTGTCCCCTGTGCGCCACTCCTGTTCTACTTCTCTCATCTACTTGTCATACATACACACATTAACCTGTGAGTAAGTACTAGAGATACAGGTAAGTACATACATGCACACACTAACCTGTGAGTAGGTACATACATGCACACACTAACCTGTGAGTAGGTACTAGAGATACAGGTAAGTACATACATGCACACACTAACCTGTGAGTAGGTACTAGAGATACAGGTAAGTACATATATGCACACACTAACCTGTGAGTAGGTACTAGAGATACAGGTAAGTACATACATGCACACACTAACCTGTGAGTAGGTACATACATGCACACACTAACCTGTGAGTAGGTACTAGAGATACAGGTAAGTACATACATGCACACACTAACCTGTGAGTAGGTACTAGAGATACAGGTAAGTACATATATGCACACACTAACCTGTGAGTAGGTACTAGAGATACAGGTAAGTACATACATGCACACACTAACCTGTGAGTAGGTACATACATGCACACACTAATCTGTGAGTAGGTACTAGAGATACAAGTACATACATGCACACACCAACCTGTGAGTAGGTACATACCCGCACACACTAACCTGTGAGTAGGTACTAGAGATACAGGTAAGTATATATATGCACACACTAACCTGTGAGTAGGTACTAGAGATGCAGGTAAGTACATATATGCACACACTAACCTGTGAGTAGGTACTAGAGATGCAGGTAAGTACATACATGCACACACTAACCTGTGAGTAGGTACTAGAGATACAGGTAAGTACAACCCGGATTCCAAAAAAGTTGGGACACTAAACAAATTGTGAATAAAAACTGAATGCAATGATGTGGAGGTGCCAACTTCTAATATTTTATTCAGAATAGAACATAAATCACAGAACAAAAGTTTAAACTGAGAAAATGTACCATTTTAAGGGAAAAATATGTTGATTCAGAATTTCATGGTGTCAACAAATCCCAAAAAAGTTGGGACAAGTAGCAATAAGAGGCTGGAAAAAGTAAATTTGAGCATAACGAAGAGCTGGAAGAGCAAATAACACTAATTAGGTCAATTGGCAACATGATTGGGTATAAAAAGAGCTTCTCAGAGTGGCAGTGTCTCTCAGAAGCCAAGATGGGGAGAGGATCCCCAATTCCCACAATGTTGCGCAGAAAGATAGTGGAGCAATATCAGAAAGGTGTTACCCAGCGAAAAATTGCAAAGATTTGGCATCTATCATCATCAACTGTGCATAACATCATCCGAAGATTCAGAGAATCTGGAACAATCTCTGTGCGTAAGGGTCAAGGCCGTAAAACCATACTGGATCCCCGGGATCTCCGGGCCCCGACACTGCACCACAAACAGGAATGCTACTGTAAAGGGAATCCCAGAATGGGCTCAGGAATACTTCCAGAAACCATTGTCAGTGAATCCACCGTGCCATCCGCCGTTGCCAGCTGAAACTCTACAGTGCAAAGAAGAAGCCATTTCTAAGCAAGATCCACAAGCTCAGGCGTTTTCACTGGGCCAGGGATCATTTAAAATGGAGTGTGGTAAAATGGAAGACTGTTCTGTGGTCAGACGAGTCACGGTTCAAAGTTCTTTTTGGAAATCTGGGACGCCATGTCATCCGGACCAAAGAGGACAAGGACAACCCAAGTTGTTATCAACGCTCAGTTCAGAAGCCTGCATCTCTGATGGTATGGGGTTGCATGAGTGCGTGTGGCATGGGCAGCTTGCATGTCTGGAAAGGCAGCATCAATGCAGAAAAATATATTCAGGTTCTAGAACAACATATGCTCCCATCCAGGCGCCATCTCTTTCAGGGAAGAGCCTGCATTTTTCAACAAGATAATGCCAGACCCCATTCTGCACCAATCCCAACATCATGGCTGCGTAGGAGAAGGATCCGGGTACTGAAATGGCCAGTCTGCAGCCCAGATCTTTCCCCTATAGAGAACATTTGGCGCATCATAAAGAGGAAGGTGCCACAAAGAAGGCCCAAGCCGATGGGACAGTTAGAGGCCTGTATTAGACAAGAATGGGAGAGCATTCCTATTCCTAAACTTGAGAAATTGCTCTCCTCGGTCCCCAGATGGCTGTTGAGTGTTGTAAGAAGAAGGGGAGGTGCCACACAGTGAGAGTTGTAAGAAGAAGGGGAGATGCCACGCAGGGGGGGGGGAAATGGCCTTGTCCCAACTTTTTTGGGGATTTGTTGACACCATGAAATTCTGAATCAACATATTTTTCCCTTAAAAAGGTACATTTTCTCAGTTTAAACTTTTGTTCCGTGATTTATGTTCTATTCTGAATAAAATATTAGAAGTTGGCACCTCCACATCATTGCATTCAGTTTTTATTCACAATTTGTTTAGTGTCCCAACGTTTTTTGGAATCCGGGTTGTACATACATGCACACACTAACCTGTGAGTAGGTACTAGAGATACAGGTAAGTACATACATGCCCACACTAACCTGTAAGTAGGTACTACAGATACAGGTAAGTACATATATGCACACACTAACCTGTGAGTAGGTACTAGAGATACAGGTAAGTACATACATGCACACACTAACCTGTGAGTAGGTACATACATGCACACACTAACCTGTAAGTAGGTACTACAGATACAGGTAAGTACATATATGCACACACTAACCTGTGAGTAGGTACTAGAGATACAGGTAAGTACATACATGCACACACTAACCTGTGAGTAGGTACATACATGCACACACTAACCTGTAAGTAGGTACTACAGATACAGGTAAGTACATATATGCACACACTAACCTGTGAGTAGGTACTAGAGATACAGGTAAGTACATACATGCACACACTAACCTGTGAGTAGGTACATACATGCACACACTAACCTGTAAGTAGGTACTACAGATACAGGTAAGTACATATATGCACACACTAACCTGTGAGTAGGTACTAGAGATACAGGTAAGTACATACATGCACACACTAACCTGTGAGTAGGTACATACATGCACACACTAACCTGTGAGTAGGTACTAGAGATACAGGTAAGTACATACATGCACACACTAACCTGTGAGTAGGTACATACATGCACACACTAACCTGTAAGTAGGTACTACAGATACAGGTAAGTACATACATGCACACACTAACCTGTGAGTAGGCTACAGGAGCTCAGGTTGAGAGATTTAAGGCTTGGGAAGTGCTGCAGGTGTCGAATCAGTTCATTGGTGCAGTACTGGTAGCATTTGAGGGAAATCTGGCGGATTGGGCAGCCTCCAAACAGCTCTAGTGTTCTCGGACGCAAGGCGCGCTCTTTGATCATGTGATCAATAATAAGCTCCACTATTTCCGGGGTGACGCGGGAAAAAGAGCGAGAATACTGCATGGAGGGGGCTGTGTTAAAGAGAACAAATACGGAAGTTACAGAATGGAGTGTTAGAGAGCGCCAGGCAGAAGGGAGAATGCTTACCAGCAATGAGATGAAGGACTGCTTGCAGCGAGAAGTGGCGCAAGCTGGGAGGAGCCTGCACTCTCTCGCTTATGGTGGGCGGTCTCTCAGAGTTCCCCTGTCGCAGCTCTGCCGCAGCTCTTGCCTCTCTCCGGGTCTCGCTTATGGCGGGAGGTCTCTCCGAGTTCCCCTGTCGCAGCTCTGCCACAGCTCTTGCCTCTCTCCGGGTCTCGCTTATGGTGGGCGGTCTCTCAGAGTTCCCCTGTCGCAGCTCTGCCGCAGCTCTTGCCTCTCTCCGGGTCTCGCTTATGGCGGGAGGTCTCTCCGAGTTCTCCTGTCGCAGCTCTGCCGCAGCTCTTGCCTCTCTCTGGTTCTCGCTTATGGCGTGAGGTCTCTCCGAGTTCTCCTGTCGCAGCTCTGCCACAGCTCTTGCCTCTCTCCGGGTCTCGCTTATGGCGGGAGGTCTCTCCGAGTTCTCCTGTTGCAGCTCTGCCGCAGCTCTTGCCTCTCTCCGGGTCTCGCTTATGGCGGGTGATCTCTCTGAGTTCCCCTGTCGCAGCTCTGCCGCAGCTCTTGCCATGACCAGCAGGGGGGCCTCTGGAGAAGGAAGTGCATCAGTGGGACACCCTCCCCGATTGCTGTCTCTGTGAACAAGTGATGCCATTAACTCTCATATCCCATGGTAAGTAGCGGGCGCGGGTACGGTACCAATAACTCACTGGAGTCTCCTGCCATGTTCCGGCCACAGGTGCGCGTTCCCTGGGGGCTGCCTGTGCGCATCATCCCCATCATTCACTCCTAAATGGGAATAACAGAAAGGGAATGGCAAATACATAGAAATACAGGGGGCACACACTCATCATAAGCCCTGTTCTCCCATACGGGGGACCAGCTCCTGAAGCCTTATGCTAACAGACTGTAAGCTCTTTGGGGCAGGGATCTTTTCACCTCTTGTATCGGTTATTGGTTGCTTTGTATGTTACTCTGTATGTCCAGTGTATAAACCCACTTATTGTACAGCGCTGTGGGGTATGTTGGCGCTTTATAGATACATGTTTATAATAATATTCCTTCCCATATGCTGTCTGTCCTGTCTCCATTCTGAGAGGGGGGGTGTACCCAATCAGAATTGGATACCTGGCCTGTTTGTGCTCTGTGAGGGGGGTGTACCCAATCAGAATTGGCTGTCTGTCCTGTCTCCAATCTAAGAGGGGGGTGTACCCAATTAGAATTGGCTGTCTGTCCTGTCTCCATTCTGAGAGGGGGGTGTACCCAATCAGAATTGGCTGTCTGTCCTGTCTCCATTCTGAGAGGGGGGTGTACCCAATCAGAACTGGCTGTCTGTCCTGTCTCCAGTCTAAGAGGGGGCTGTACCCAATCAGAACTGGCTGTCTGTCCTATCTCCAGTTTAAGAGGGGGGTGTACCCAATCAGAACTGGCTGTCTGTCCTATCTCCAATCTAAGAGGGGGGTGTACCCAATCAGAATTGGCTGTCTGTCCTGTCTCCATTCTGAGAGGGGGGTGTACCCAATCAGAATTGGCTGTCTGTCCTGTCTCCAGTCTAAGAGGGGGCTGTACCCAATCAGAACTGGCTGTCTGTCCTGTCTCCAGTCTAAGAGGGGTTGTACCCAATCAGAACTGGCTGTCTGTCCTATCTCCAGTCTAAGAGGGGTTGTACCCAATCAGAATTGGCTGTCTGTCCTGTCTCCAGTGTAAGAGGGGTTGTACCCAATCAGAACTGGCTGTCTGTCCTATCTCCAGTCTAAGAGGGGTTGTACCCAATCAGAATTGGCTGTCTGTCCTGTCTCCAGTGTAAGAGGGGGCTGTACCCAATCAGAACTGGCTGTCTGTCCTATCTCCAGTGTAAGAGGGGGCTGTACCCAATCAGAACTGGCTGTCTGTCCTATCTCCAGTCTAAGAGGGGGCTGTACCCAATCAGAATTGGCTGTCTGTCCTGTCTCCGTTCTGTGTGGTGGGTGTACCCAATCAGGGATGACTTCCTGGCCTGCCTGCTCTCTATCTGGGCTACAACATGGCAGTGTGTGGCATGGCTGAAGTGCACCAGTTCCTGTGGCTAATATAACTAGGAGAGCTGGAGGTATATACACAGGGCAAACACTCATATATAAAGTCTGAGTCTCTGTCTCCCCCTGCTGGTACTGAATAGTGTAATAGCTTAACCAATCATTACACTGCATGCTAACGTTGGGTCCTTACTGGCCCTTCTAGGGTACAGCACGGCTAGTAATTGCCACAGGGGGCACGAGAGTCGGACAGGCATGGAACTGCCCCAGGGGCAAGTACATGTATATCCCTACACAGCAGCCGGACACACTATGGCCCGTTTTACCTTCTATCTGATGTTGCTCGTTGCCAGCCGCTTCCTGCTCCTGTAAGAGCAATGTACGTCCTGGTCCTGCAAGCAAATACATCAATGAGCTCCCTAAAAGGCCACCTACCCCCAGTTGTGATTCACTGAACATACTGCCCGTTACTTACCCCAGTTGTGCAGAGGCCTGGGGAGTGGGCCCTCTCTCAGGTGGACATTGAGGGTGACAGATTGAGCTGGGGCAGTCAGTGCCGCTCTAACCACGCCTCCTTCAGCAATCAGATCCTGGGGTTCAGGGGGCATGTTTAGAGGCGCAGACACACTGGGACCTTCTGCGTTGGAGTTTGCTTCCTGCACAGCGGGGGGGTTCTGCCTGGGACATACACACAGAGTAGCATTAGGCGTCAGTCCGAGCTCATCCAGACTACGGGAAAGATCTACGTCGGAGAAGTGCCTGGCAGGATAGCTGCTCCGAAGGCTGCAGGGGCCGAGCGACGGTTCTACCAGCTGCACGTGCTCATACACCTTCTGTAACGGGGAGTCCGCTGCCAATGCCAGATGTACTGAGCGACCACAAGGGAGGCGCACCTGAGGGACACAATGTCACATTGCAGGAGTTTGGCCCAATAAACCTACTTATCGGACACATAGCTGCTCAAGCAGGGTGTTGGGAAGGCTCCCAAACATGGGCCAATAAGCTGCCAACTTGGTCTGGTGGGACAAAGCTGGAAACCCTTATTGTGGCCAATAATGCTTTTGTGTGGCCCACTCATCCAAACAGCAGGGGGCGGGGGATTCCAGGCATGAAAGGTACAACAGAAGAAGAAAACCTTCATCATCAGCATAGGAAGGGATTCCTTACTGTAAGGGCAGTCAGGTTATGGGGTTCCCTACCCAGAGAGGGGGAATGAGTGATACATTGGGGGTGGGGAGGAAAGGGGATCTCACCATCAGCATAGGAAGGGGTTCCTTACTGCAAGGGCAGTTAATGAAAGGCCTTTCCCACTAGGGGTACTTACCATAAGGGCACAGGAGTTGTGAGGCTTGCCTACACATGGGCTCTCAGACTTCAGACACTTTTGGGGTGTGACCATGCGCCCCTTCTCCTGCTGGGACCTGCGATCCTCGGCAATGCGCTGCAGCACAAGGTCACGTTCCTAGAGAGACAGTCGGACATCACCCAATGAGATCACGGGATTCCATACCTATATCTATAGTCTCATTCCCCCCCCCAGCACTCTCCACTTATCCTATGTAAGCTGACCCTCCATCCCACGCAGTACTGCCACAGCCTCCCTCTCGGACCCCCCTTAGAGTCTCCTACCTTCTCCTTGTTGCGTTTAGTCTCCTTCATATTTTGTGCCAGGCTGGCACTCTGCTTTGTATCGTACTCTCTCCAACGCAGGGTATGGCGAGACATGACCAGTGGCTGAGACTCACGCTCTAGGGACACAGTCGCGTCTGTCAGAACAAAAGGCCACGGGGTAAATTCAACAGGTAGAAGAGTGCAAATATATGGAAGAACATAAAAAAACTGAGCCACAGAGAAGACCCCGAGCCACAGGGAAGACAACAATAAGAAATAAATATACAAACAGAGATCAAGGGTCTCATCTCCAAACAATTAATAGGGCTATCATGTCCGGGGGCCACATCCCATCGTATTAGCGCTCAGATACCCCCTGATGTAATACAGAGGAAAGAGGAGTGTTTGGATGGAGAGGAGAGAGGAACAGAGGAAAAGTATTACTAAAAGCGATCAACCCAGCTGCCAATCCCTCTGCCTCTGATTAGGCCCCTCCCTCTGTCATGTGACTCATGAAAGGGGTGTGACACCCGCAGAGCCACCGCCTGCTCTGTGCCGCGGCTAGGCTAGACAGTAGGGCCACCAACCCTCAGTCACCTCATGATGTTCCTCAGGGACAACGGCCTACATAGTGTGACTCCTGAAAGGGGTGTGACACCCACAGAGCCACCACCTGTTCTACGCCGCGGCTAGGCTATACGGTAAGGCCACCAACCCTCAGTCACCTCATGATGTTCCTCAGGGACAACGGCCTACATAGTGTGACTCCTGAAAGGGGTGTGACACCCGCAGAGCCACCGCCTGCTCTGTGCCGCGGCTAGGCTAGACAGTAGGGCCACCAACCCTCAGTCACCTCATGATGTTCCTCAGGGACAACAGCCTACATAGTGTGACTCCTGAAAGGAGTGTGACACCCGCAAAGCCACCGCCTGCTCTATGCCGCGGCTAGGCTAGACAGTAGGGCCACCAACCCTCAGTCACCTCATGATGTTCCTCAGGGACAACAGCCTACATAGTGTGACTCATGAAAGGGGTGTGACACTCGCAAAGCCACCGCCTGCCCTACGCCGCGGCTAGGCTATACAGTAGGGCCACCAACCCTCAGTCACCTCATGATGTTCCTCAGGGACAACAGCCTACATAGTGTGACTCACGTAAGGGGTGTGACACCCGCAGAGCCACCGCCTGCCCTACGCCGCGGCTAGGCTAGACAGTAGGGCCACCAACCCTCAGTCACCTCATGATGTTCCTCAGGGACAACGGCCTACATAGTGTGACTCTTGGTGCTACTCTGTTCAGCAGCAGAAGAACTGGCCAGGTGGCCAATGGGATCTTCTCACCTGAAGGACACAAATCTCTTAGTCCACCTTCAGATTTTGGGGGGTTGAAGGCCATTATTGCCCCTAAGTCAGCCTCTGGATGGCTCTGCAAGGTGCCCCGGTGCTGTCTCCCGTTCAGGATCCTGCCGATGAGGGAAGCAATACATATAAACGTTGTAGAACATAACACCCCCCTGCCCCCCAATAAATACACCAAACCACCCAATCACTACTGTTCCACTCCTGCTCTATTCAGGAGAGAAGCTTAGACCCTTTTTAAGCATTTGTGGTGCCCCATTTCCCTGGGTCATGTTTGGAGCTGAGAAGGGAACAGACCCCAATAGCCCCCAATAATACCTTCATTCCAAAACGTGGGATTTGGCTACTTACCACTCCACAGCCTCCTGTACCCTGAAACATCCAGCTGTAAATGCTGCCTGAGCCTGGGACTCCCCAAAACCCATCTCATATAGAGCTTGGAACAGCTCTGCGACTGTCTGTGGGAAGAGCAATGGGTAACCAGCGGCATCCATATGTACAATAGACTCACCCTAATATTGCACTAAGCGACTCCTCCCCCCCTGCAGTGGCCCCCCTGTTCCACGAGAATGTAGAGACCTTCCTGTTAACGGGAATGCAGCGCCCACGCACCTTCCATAGGCATTTAGTACCACTAGAGTGCAGTGCCACGCACCTTCCATAGGCATTTAGTACCACTAGAGTGCAGTGCCACGCACCTTCCATAGGCATTTAGTACCACTAGAGTGCAGTGCCACGCACCTTCCATAGGCATTTAGTACCACTAGAGTGCAGTGCCACGCACCTTCCATAGGCATTTAGTACCACTAGAGTGCAGTGCCACGCACCTTCCATAGGCATTTAGTACCACTAGAGTGCAGTGCCACACACCTTCCATAGGCATTTAGTACCACTAGAGTGCAGTGCCACGCACCTTCCATAGGCATTTAGTACCACTAGAGTGCAGCGCCCACGCACCTTCCATAGGCATTTAGTACCACTAGAGTGTGCAGTGGCCACGCACCTTCCATAGGCATTTAGTACCACTAGAGTGCAGTGCCCACGCACCTTCCATAGGCATTTAGTACCACTAGAGTGCAGTGCCACGCACCTTCCATAGGCATTTAGTACCACTAGAGTGCAGTGCCATGCACCTTCCATAGGCATTTAGTACCACTAGAGTGCAGCGCCCACGCACCTTCCATAGGCATTTAGTACCACTAGAGTGTGCAGTGGCCACGCACCTTCCATAGGCATTTAGTACCACTAGAGTGCAGTGCCACGCACCTTCCATAGGCATTTAGTACCACTAGAGTGCAGTGCCACGCACCTTCCATAGGCATTTAGTACCACTAGAGTGCAGTGCCACGCACCTTCCATAGGCATTTAGTACCACTAGAGTGCAGTGCCACGCACCTTCCATAGGCATTTAGTACCACTAGAGTGCAGTGGCCACGCACCTTCCATAGGCATTTAGTACCACTAGAGTGCAGTGCCCATGCACCTTCCATAGGCATTTAGTACCACTAGAGTGCAGTGGCCACGCGCCTTCCATAGGCATTTAGTACCACTAGAGTGCAGTGGCCACGCACCTTCCATAGGCATTTAGTACCACTAGAGTGCAGTGCCCACGCGCCTTCCATAGGCATTTAGTACCACTAGAGTGCAGTGCCACGCACCTTCCATAGGCATTTAGTAGCACTAGAGTGCAGTGCCCACGCGCCTTCCATAGGCATTTAGTACCACTAGAGTGCAGTGCCATGCACCTTCCATAGGCATTTAGTAGCACTAGAATGCAGTGCCCACGCGCCTTCCATAGGCATTTAGTACCACTAGAGTGCAGTGCCACGCACCTTCCATAGGCATTTAGTAGCACTAGAGTGCAGTGCCCACGCGCCTTCCATAGGCATTTAGTACCACTAGAGTGCAGTGCCATGCACCTTCCATAGGCATTTAGTAGCACTAGAATGCAGTGCCCACGCGCCTTCCATAGGCAGATAGTGCCACTAGAGTGCAGTGCCCACGCGCCTTCCATAGGCATTTAGTACCACTAGAGTGCAGTGCCATGCACCTTCCATAGGCAGATAGTGCCACTAGAGTGCAGTGCCCACGCGCCTTCCATAGGCATTTAGTACCACTAGAGTGCAGTGCCATGCACCTTCCATAGGCATTTAGTACCACTAGAGTGCAGTGCCACGCACCTTCCATAGGCATTTAGTAGCACTAGAGTGCAGTGCCCACGCACCTTCCATCGGCAGATAGAGGCACTAGCAGGCAGTTACATATGTTGTTGTAGAATAGTAATGATCAGCACCAGTCCTGCTTATTGCACAAGGGGGGGGGGGATACTTTCCCTTTAATGATCAGCACCAGTCCTGCTTATTGCACAAGGGGGGGGGGGGATACTTTCCCTTTAATGATCAGCACCAGCCCTATTCATTGCACTCATGTTGCACGCGGGGGGGGGGGGGGGGGGGGGGGGGGGGGGGGGGGGGGGGGGGGCAGTGTCTCTGTTAAGTCTCCCCTGTGTTCTGCTCCAACTCACCCCTTTTCCTGTTGGTTCCTCCATGTTATACCAGTAACTTCCTTCTCAAGCGCCTCCGGTAGTCCGTCTCGCAGACCTTCCCCTGGAACCTTTCACTTTCTGTTCCCTAAGCCCCACCCCCACTCACCGTGTCAGTGAGACGTGCCTTGTGCTCTCACACTCTCTTTATTCACACTGACAGCGTTCCCCCTCGCACACTACTGAGACTGCTACTCACACACTCACTTACAATATTAGTCTTGCACTCTCTCTATTCTGACCCTTGCACTCTCTCTATTCTGACCCTTGCACTCTCGCACACTCCCCACTCTCACATTCTCCCACAGGCAGTTACACACTCACACAGTGTTTCTCCATACATACTGGGTATGCTGGGCTTACACACTCAGTGCTCCTCCCTTGCACACCACTAGACACACCCACAGCAGCCTGTCACAATTACACACACTCCTATTCACCCAACTCTTCTGGCTGTTGCTGCAGGGTGCTACCCCTGCGCCTCACTATAGGGCTCCCCCTTACACAGGGCACTTGCGCCTCACTATAGGGCTCCCCCCTTACACAGGGCACTTGCGCCTCACTATAGGGCTCCCCCTTACACAGGGCACTTGCGCCTCACTATAGGGCTCCCCCCTTACACAGGGCACTTGCGCCTCACTATAGGGCTCCCCCCTTACACAGGGCACTTGTGCCTCACTATAGGGCTCCCCCCTTACACAGGGCACTTGCGCCTCACTATAGGGCTCCCCCTTACACAGGGCACTTGCGCCTCACTATAGGGCTCCCCCCTTACACAGGGCACTTGCGCCTCACTATAGGGCTCCCCCCTTACACAGGGCACTTGTGCCTCACTATAGGGCTCCCCCCTTACACAGGGCACTTGCGCCTCACTATAGGGCTCCCCCCTTACACAGGGCACTTGTGCCTCACTACAGGGCTCCCCCCTTACACAGGGCACTTGTGCCTCACTATAGGGCTCCCCCCTTACACAGGGCACTTGTGCCTCACTATAGGGCTCCCCCTTACACAGGGCACTTGCGCCTCACTATAGGGCTCCCCCTTACACGAGGCACTTGCGCCTCACTATAGGGCTCCCCCCTTACACAGGGCACTTGTGCCTCACTATAACGGCTCCCCCTTACACAGGGCACTTGCGCCTCACTATAGGGCTCCCCCTTACACAGGGCACTTGCGCCTCACTATAGGGCTCCCCCTTACACGAGGCACTTGCGCCTCACTATAGGGCTCCCCCTTACACAGGGCACTTGTGCCTCACTATAGGGCTCCCCCTTACACAGGGCACTTGCGCCTCACTATAGGGCTCCCCCTTACACAGGGCGCTTGTGCCTCACTATAGGGCTCCCCCTTACACAGGGCACTTGCGCCTCACTATAGGGCTCCCCCTTACACAGGGCACTTGTGCCTCACTATAGGGCTCCCCCCTTACACAGGGCACTTGTGCCTCACTATAGGGCTCCCCCTTACACAGGGCACTTGCGCCTCACTATAGGGCTCCCCCCTTACACAGGGCACTTGTGCCTCACTATAGGGCTCCCCCTTACACAGGGCACTTGCGCCTCACTATAGGGCTCCCCCTTACACAGGGCGCTTGTGCCTCACTATAGGGCTCCCCCTTACACAGGGCACTTGCGCCTCACTATAGGGCTCCCCCCTTACACAGGGCACTTGCGCCTCACTATAGGGCTCCCCCCTTACACAGGGCACTTGTGCCTCACTATAGGGCTCCCCCTTACACAGGGCACTTGCGCCTCACTATAGGGCTCCCCCCTTACACAGGGCACTTGTGCCTCACTATAGGGCTCCCCCCTTACACAGGGCACTTGTGCCTCACTATAGGGCTCCCCCTTACACAGGGCACTTGTGCCTCACTATAGGGCTCCCCCCTTACACAGGGCACTTGTGCCTCACTATAGGGCTCCCCCTTACACAGGGCACTTGCGCCTCACTATAGGGCTCCCCCCTTACACAGGGCACTTGCGCCTCACTATACGGCTCCCCCTTACACAGGGCACTTGCGCCTCACTATACGGCTCCCCCTTACACAGGGCACTTGCGCCTCACTATAGGGCTCCCCCCTTACACAGGGCACTTGCGCCTCACTATAGGGCTCCCCCCTTACACAGGGCACTTGCGCCTCACTATAGGGCTCCCCCCTTACACAGGGCACTTGTGCCTCACTATAGGGCTCCCCCCTTACACAGGGCACTTGTGCCTCACTATAGGGCTCCCCCTTACACAGGGCACTTGCGCCTCACTATAGGGCTCCCCCTTACACAGGGCACTTGCGCCTCACTATAGGGCTCCCCCTTACACAGGGCACTTGCGCCTCACTATAGGGCTCCCCCCTTACACAGGGCACTTGTGCCTCACTATAGGGCTCCCCCTTACACAGGGCACTTGTGCCTCACTATAGGGCTCCCCCCTTACACAGGGAGCTTGTGCCTCACTATACGGCTCCCCCTTACACAGGGCACTTGTGCCTCACTATAGGGCTCCCCCTTACACAGGGCACTTGCGCCTCACTATAGGGCTCCCCCTTTACACAGGGCGCTTGTGCCTCACTATAGGGCTCCCCCTTACACAGGGCACTTGCGCCTCACTATAGGGCTCCCCCCTTACACAGGGCACTTGTGCCTCACTATAGGGCTCCCCCCTTACACAGGGCACTTGCGCCTCACTATAGGGCTCCCCCCTTACACAGGGCACTTGCGCCTCACTATAGGGCTCCCCCCTTACACAGGGCACTTGCGCCTCACTATAGGGCTCCCCCTTACACAGGGCACTTGCGCCTCACTATAGGGCTCCCCCCTTACACAGGGCACTTGTGCCTCACTATAGGGCTCCCCCTTACACAGGGCACTTGCGCCTCACTATAGGGCTCCCCCTTACACAGGGCACTTGCGCCTCACTATAGGGCTCCCCCCTTACACAGGGCACCTTGCGCCTCACTATAGGGCTCCCCCCTTACACAGGGCACTTGTGCCTCACTATAGGGCTCCCCCTTACACAGGGCACTTGCGCCTCACTATAGGGCTCCCCCCTTACACAGGGCACTTGCGCCTCACTATAGGGCTCCCCCTTACACAGGGCACTTGCGCCTCACTATAGGGCTCCCCCCTTACACAGGGCACTTGCGCCTCACTATACGGTTCCCCCTTACACAGGGCACTTGCGCCTCACTATAGGGCTCCCCCCTTACACAGGGCACTTGCGCCTCACTATAGGGCTCCCCCCTTAACAGGGCACTTGTGCCTCACTATAGGGCTCCCCCCTTACACAGGGCACTTGCGCCTCACTATAGGGCTCCCCCTAACAGGGCACTTGCGCCCACTATAGGGCTCCCCCTTACACAGGGCACTTGCGCCTCACTATAGGGCTCCCCCCTTACACAGGGCACTTGCGCCTCACTATAGGGCTCCCCCCTTACACAGGGCACTTGCGCCTCACTATAGGGCTCCCCCCTTACACAGGGCACTTGCGCCTCACTATAGGGCTCCCCCTTACACAGGGCACTTGCGCCTCACTATAGGGGCTCCCCCTTACACAGGGCACTTGCGCCTCACTATAGGGCTCCCCCCTTACACAGGGCACTTGCGCCTCACTATAGGGCTTCCCCCCTTACACAGGGCACTTGTGCCTCACTATAGGCTCCCCCCTTACACCAGGGCACCTTGGCCTCACTATACGGCTCCCCCCTTACACAGGGCACTTGCGCCTCACTATAGGGCTCCCCCCTTACACAGGGCACTTGGGCCTCACTATAGGGCTCCCCCCTTACACAGGGCACTTTTGCCCGCCCCTCACTATAAGGCTCCCCCTTACACAGGGCACTTGCGCCTCACTATAGGGCTCCCCCTTACACAGGGCACTTGTGCCTCACTATAGGGCTCCCCCCCTTACACAGGCACTTGCGCCTCACTACTAGGGCTCCCCCCTTACACAGGGTGCTTGTGCCTCACTATAGGGCTCCCCCCTTACACAGGGCACTTGTGCCTCACTATACGGCTCCCCCTTACACAGGGCACTTGCGCCTCACTATAGGGCTCCCTCCTTACACAGGGCACTTGCGCCTCACTATAGGGCTCCCCCCCTTACACAGGGCACTTGTGCCTCACTATACGGCTCCCCCCTTACACAGGGCACTTGTGCCTCACTATACGGCTCCCCCTTACACAGGGCACTTGCGCCTCACTATAGGGCTCCCCCCTTACACAGGGCACTTGCGCCTCACTATAGGGCTCCCCCCTTACACAGGGCACTTGCGCCTCACTATACGGCTCCCCCTTACACAGGGCACTTGCGCCTCACTATAGGGCTTCCCCCCCTTACACAGGGCACTTGCGCCTCACTATAGGGCTCCCCCCTTACACAGGGCACTTGTGCCTCACTATAGGGCTCCCCCCTTACACAGGGCACTTGTGCCTCACTATAGGGCTCCCCCCTTACACAGGGTGCTTGCGCCTCACTATAGGGCTCCCCCCTTACACAGGGCACTTGTGCCTCACTATACGGCTCCCCCTTACACAGGGCACTTGCGCCTCACTTATAGGCTCCCCCCCTTACACAGGGGCACTTGTGCCTCACTATAGGGCTCCCCCCTTACCACAGGGCACTTGCGCCTCACTATAGGGCTCCCCCCTTACACAGGGCACTTGTGCCTCACTATAGGGCTCCCCCCTTACACAGGGCACTTGTGCCTCACTTAGGGCTCCCCCTTACACAGGGCACTTGTGCCTCACTATACGGCTCCCCCCTTACACAGGGCACTTGTTGCCTCACTATAGGGCTCCCCCCTTACACAGGGCACTTGCGCCTCACTATAGGGCTCCCCTTACACAGGGCACTTGTGCCTCACTATAGGGCTCCCCCTTACACAGGCACTTGTGCCTCACTATAGGGCTCCCCCCTTACACAGGGCACTTGCGCCTCACTATAGGGCTCCCCCCTTAACACAGGGCACTTGCGCCTCACTATAACGGTTCCCCCTTACACAGGGCACTTGCGCCTCACTATAGGGCTCCCCCCTTACACAGGGCACTTGTGCCTCACTATACGGCTCCCCCCTTACACAGGGCACTTGTGCCTCACTATAGGGCTCCCCCTTACACAGGGCACTTGTGCCTCACTATAGGGCTCCCCCTTACACAGGGCACTTGCGCCTCACTATAGGGCTCCCCCCTTACACAGGGCACTTGCGCCTCACTATAGGGCTCCCCTTACACAGGGCACTTGCGCCTCACTATAGGGCTCCCCCCTTACACAGGGCACTTGCGCCTCACTATACGGTTCCCCCTTACACAGGGCACTTGCGCCTCACTATAGGGCTCCCCCCTTACACAGGGCACTTGCGCCTCACTATAGGGCTCCCCCCTTACACAGGGCACTTGTGCCTCACTATAGGGCTCCCCCCCTTACACAGGGCACTTGCGCCTCACTATAGGGCTCCCCCCTTACACAGGGCACTTGCGCCTCACTATAGGGCTCCCCCCTTACACAGGGCACTTGCGCCTCACTATAGGGCTCCCCCCCTTACACAGGGCACTTGCGCCTCACTATAGGGCTCCCCCCTTACACAGGGCACTTGCGCCTCACTATAGGGCTCCCCCCTTACACAGGGCACTTGCGCCTCACTATAGGGCTCCCCCCTTACACAGGGCACTTGCGCCTCACTATAGGGCTCCCCCCTTACACAGGGCACTTGCGCCTCACTATAGGGCTCCCCCCTTTACACAGGGCACTTGCGCCTCACTATAGGGCTCCCCCCTTACACAGGGCACTTGTGCCTCACTATAGGGCTCCCCCCTTACACAGGGCACTTGTGCCTCACTATACGGCTCCCCCCTTACACAGGGCACTTGCGCCTCACTATAGGGCTCCCCCCTTACACAGGGCACTTGTGCCTCACTATAGGGCTCCCCCCTTACACAGGGCACTTGCGCCTCACTATAGGGCTCCCCCTTACACAGGGCACTTGTGCCTCACATATAGGGCTCCCCCCTTACACAGGGCACTTGCGCCTCACTATAGGGCTCCCCCCTTACACAGGGTGCTTGTGCCTCACTATAGGGCTCCCCCCTTACACAGGGCACTTGTGCCTCACTATACGGCTCCCCCTTACACAGGGCACTTGCGCCTCACTATAGGGCTCCCTCCTTACACAGGGCACTTGCGCCTCACTATAGGGCTCCCCCCTTACACAGGGCACTTGTGCCTCACTATACGGCTCCCCCCCTTACCACAGGGCACTTGTGCCTCACTATACGGCTCCCCCTTACACAGGGCACTTGCGCCTCACTATAGGGCTCCCCCCCTTACACAGGGCACTTGCGCCTCACTATAGGGCTCCCCCCTTACACAGGGCACTTGCGCCTCACTATACGGCTCCCCATTACACAGGGCACTTGCGCCTCACTATAGGGCTCCCCCCCTTACACAGGGCACTTGCGCCTCACTATAGGGCTCCCCCCTTACACAGGGCACTTGTGCCTCACTATAGGGCTCCCCCCTTACACAGGGCACTTGTGCCTCACTATAGGGCTCCCCCCTTACACAGGGCACTTGCGCCTCACTATAGGGCTCCCCCCTTACACAGGGCACTTGCGCCTCACTATAGGGCTCCCCCCTTACACAGGGCACTTGTGCCTCACTATAGGGCTCCCCCCTTACACAGGGTGCTTGTGTTACTTGTGCCACTGATCAGCCAACCAAACTTGCCATTAGCTAGTCACACAAACTTGCTGTCCCACTGTGACCCAGGAACCACTGCACTCAGTGTCACAGCCACAGGCACTAACCACACGCCTCATACACTCACTCACTGACACACCAACCCACACTCACACTCCTATTCTCACTCACACTCCTATTCTCACTCACACTCCTATTCTCACTCACACTCCTATTCTCACTCACACTCCTATTCTCACTCTAACCCACCCAGCCACACTCACTGCTCCACTGCCACCCACCCAGTTTAACCCTGTAACACACCCATTCATGCTCCTATAAACTCCCACCGCTACTTAATTGCGGTCCTACAGCAACACAACCCGCTAACACAACAGCTGCTCTCACTCCTCCACACACCGTGCTCCTGTGAGGGATCAAAAGCAGATTGGTGCGCTAGACTGTCAGTCTTTCTTACCAGCCACTTACATGTCCTGAAAATCTTTCCCCACCCATTCAGCAACTCCACGTGATTTGATTGGCTGAGCTCCTACAGCAGCTTCGTCTGAGCTTTTGCCCCTCACATGAGCTCGGTGTTTCTCCCAAACAATCCTCTTGAAAGGCGGGTCCAATGACCACGCCCACATGCGCCTAGCTGATTGGCTATCAGGAACCTAAGGGGAGGGGCCACTACGAAAGACTTTTGCTGTTGTCAGAGAACGTATGTTGCTGACTGTACCACTGTAGTTATATTACAGGGGGTTATAAAAGCAAAGTTGCCAACTCCTTGAAGTACAACAGATGGGAGACACCAACTTAAGCGAAAATGTTGTCTATTATATCTCGTCTTATATAACTGGGAACCGGCCATATAACCTGCCCAATAGATCTGTATGGGATTGGGTACAGCCCATGTATGGTACAGGGGGAACCTGCCCACCCTGTGAGGGATCAAACGCAGATTGGTACGCTAGACCGTCAGTCTTTTTTACCAACCACTTACATGTCCTGAAAAATCTTTCCCCACCCATTCAGCAACTCCACGTGATTTGATTGGCTGAGCTTTTGCCCCTCACATGAGCTCGGTGTTTCTCCCAAACAATGCTCTTGAAAGGCGGTCTAAATACCACGCCCACATGCGCCTCGCTGATTGGCTTTTAGGAAGCTAATGGGAGGAGTCACTGTGACTGATTTTTGCTGTTGTCTGATTGAGTCAGAGAGCGCAGGTTGCAGACTGTACCACTGTAGTTATATTACAGGGGGTTATAAAAGCAAGGTTGTCAACGCCTTGACGTATTAGAGATGGGAGACACCAACTTAAGCGATAATAGTATGTCTGTTATATATTTTCTGTATGTCTGTTATATCTTGTCTGTTATATCTTGTCTGTTATATCTTGTCTCATATACTGGGAACCGGCCATATACATCTCTCCAACATGGTTTGGTCCGTGGGGCGGGGACTGTGGGACGGGGTTGGCGGATTTATTTTCCCAGTCAGTCAGTTCTAAACCAGGAAAGGAAATGCGAGACCCCTGGGGGGGGGGGGGCTACACCTACTCTGTAATTACTGGGGGGGCTACATACTCTGTAATTACTTGGGGGGGGGCTACATACTGTGTAATTACTGGGGGGCTACATAACTGAATACTGGGGCTACAACTGTAACTGGGGGGGCTACATACTGTGTAATTACTTGGGGGGGCTACATACATTGTGTAACTTACTGGGGGGGGGCTACATACTGTGTAATTAACTGGGGGCTACATACTGTGTAAATTACTTGGGGGGGGCACACGTACTGTGTACAATTACTGGGGGGGCTACATACTGTGTAATTACTGGGGGGGGCTACATACTGTGTAATTACTGGGGGGCTACATACTGTGTAATTACTGGGGGGCTACATACTGTGTAATTACTGGGGGGCTACATACTGTGTAATTACTGGGGGGCTACATACTGTGTAATTACTGGGGGGCTACATACTGTGTAATTACTGGGGGGCTACATACTGTGTAATTACTGGGGGGGCTACATACTGTGTAATTACTGGGGGGGCTACATACTGTGTAATTACTGGGGGAGGGCTACATACTGTGTAATTACTGGGGGGCTACATACTGTGTAATTACTGGGGGGGCTACATACTGTGTAATTACTGGGGGGCTACATACTGTGTAATTACTGGGGGGGGCTACATACTGTGTAATTACTGGGGGGCTACATACTGTGTAATTACTGGGGGGGGCTACATACTGTGTAATTACTGGGGGGCTACATACTGTGTAATTACTGGGGGGCTACATACTGTGTAATTACTGGGGGGCTACATACTGTGTAATTACTGGGGGGGGGCTACATACTGTGTAATTACTGGGGGGGCTACATACTGTGTAATTACTGGGGGGGGGCTACATACTGTGTAATTACTGGGGGCTACATACTGTGTAATTACTGGGGGGGGCTACATACTGTGTAATTACTGGGGGGGCTACATACTGTGTAATTACTGGGGGGGCTACATACTGTGTAATTACTGGGGGGGGGCTACATACTGTGTAATTACTGGGGGGGGCTACATACTGTGTAATTACTGGGGGGGGCTACATACTGTGTAATTACTGGGGGGCTACATACTGTGTAATTACTGGGGGGGGCTACATACTGTGTAATTACTGGGGGGGGCTACATACTGTGTAATTACTGGGGGGCTACATACTGTGTAATTACTGGGGGGCTACATACTGTGTAATTACTGGGGGGCTACATACTGTGTAATTACTGGGGGGCTACATACTCTGTAATTACTGGGGGGGGGGCTACATACTGTGTAATTACTGGGGGGGCTACATACTGTGTAATTACTGGGGGGGCTACATACTGTGTAATTACTGGGGGGGGCTACATACTGTGTAATTACTGGGGGGCTACATACTGTGTAATTACTGGGGGGGCTACATACTGTGTAATTACTGGGGGGCTACATTACTGTGTAATCTACTGGGGGCTACATACTGTTGTAATTACTGGGGGGCTACATACTGTGTAATTACTGGGGGGGCTACAATACTGTGTAATTACTGGGGGGCTACATACTGTGTAATTACTGGGGGCTACATACTGATGTAATTACTGGGGGGCTACATACTGCTGTAATTACTGGGGGGCTACATACTGTGTAATTACTGGGGGGGCTACATACTGTGTAATTACTGGGGGCTACATACTGTGTAATTACTGGGGGGCTACATACTGTGTAATTACTGGGGGGGCTACATACTTGTAATTTACTGGGGGGGCTACATACTCTGTAATTACTGGGGGGGGCTACATACTCTGTAATTACTGGGGGGGCTACATACTGTGTAATTACTGGGGGGGCTACATACTGTGTAATTACTGGGGGGCTACATACTGTGTAATTACTGGGGGGGCTACATACTGTGTAATTACTGGGGGGCTACATACTGTGTAATTACTGGGGGGCTACATACTGTGTAATTACTGGGGGGGCTACATACTGTGTAATTACTGGGGGGCTACATACTCGTGTAATTACTGGGGGGCTACATACTCTGTAATTACTGGGGGGCTACATACTGTGTAATTACTGGGGGGGGCTACATACTGTGTAATTACTGGGGGCTACATACTGTGTAATTACTGGGGGGCTACATACTGTGTAATTACTGGGGGCTACATACTCTGTAATTACTGGGGGCTACATACTGTGTAATTACTGGGGGGCTACATACTGTGTAATTACTGGGGGCTACATACTGTGTAATTACTGGGGGGCTACATACTCTGTAATTACTGGGGGGCTACATACTGTGTAATTACTGGGGGGGGCTACATACTGTGTAATTACTGGGGGGCTACATACTGTGTAATTACTGGGGCTACATACTGTGTAATTACTGGGGGGCTACATACTGTGTAATTACTGGGGGGGGGCTACATACTCTGTAATTACTGGGGGGGCTACATACTCTGTAATTACTGGGGGGGCTACATACTGTGTAATTACTGGGGGGGGCTACATACTGTGTAATTACTGGGGGGGCTACATACTGTGTAATTACTGGGGGGCTACATACTGTGTAATTACTGGGGGGCTACATACTGTGTAATTACTGGGGGGCTACATACTGTGTAATTACTGGGGGGCTACATACTGTGTAATTACTGGGGGGGCTACATACTCTGTAATTACTGGGGGGCTACATACTGTGTAATTACTGGGGGGGGCTACATACTGTGTAATTACTGGGGGGCTACATACTGTGTAATTACTGGGGGCTACATACTGTGTAATTACTGGGGGGCTACATACTCTGTAATTACTGGGGGGCTACATACTGTGTAATTACTGGGGGGGCTACATACTGTGTAATTACTGGGGGGCTACATACTGTGTAATTACTGGGGGCTACATACTCTGTAATTACTGGGGGGGCTACATACTGTGTAATTACTGGGGGGGCTACATACTGTGTAATTACTGGGGGGGCTACATACTGTGTAATTACTGGGGGGGCTACATACTGTGTAATTACTGGGGGGCTACATACTGTGTAATTACTGGGGGCTACATACTGTGTAATTACTGGGGGGCTACATACTGTGTAATTACTGGGGGGGGGCTACATACTCTGTAATTACTGGGGGGCTACATACTCTGTAATTACTGGGGGGGGCTACATACTGTGTAATTACTGGGGGGGGCTACATACTGTGTAATTACTGGGGGGGCTACATACTGTGTAATTACTGGGGGGCTACATACTGTGTAATTACTGGGGGGCTACATACTGTGTAATTACTGGGGGGGCTACATACTGTGTAATTACTGGGGGCTACATACTCTGTAATTACTGGGGGGCTACATACTCTGTAATTACTGGGGGGCTACATACTGTGTAATTACTGGGGGGGGCTACATACTGTGTAATTACTGGGGGGCTACATACTGTGTAATTACTGGGGGGCTACATACTGTGTAATTACTGGGGGGGGCTACATACTGTGTAATTACTGGGGGGGCTACATACTGTGTTAATTACTGGGGGGCTACATACTGTGTAATTACTGGGGGGGCTACATACTGTGTAATTACTGGGGGGGGCTACATACTGTGTAATTACTGGGGGCTACATACTGTGTAATTACTGGGGGGCTACATACTGTGTAATTACTGGGGGGCTACATACTGTGTAATTACTGGGGGGCTACATACTGTGTAATTACTGGGGGGCTACATACTGTGTAATTACTGGGGGGCTACATACTGTGTAATTACTGGGGGGGGGCTACATACTGTGTAATTACTGGGGGGGCTACATACTGTGTAATTACTGGGGGGCTACATACTGTGTAATTACTGGGGGGGCTACATACTCTGTAATTACTGGGGGGCTACATACTGTGTAATTACTGGGGGGGGCTACATACTGTGTAATTACTGGGGGGCTACATACTGTGTAATTACTGGGGGCTACATACTGTGTAATTACTGGGGGGTTACATACTGTGTAATTACTGGGGGGCTACATACTGTGTAATTACTGGGGGCTACATACTGTGTAATTACTGGGGGGGCTACATACTGTGTAATTACTGGGGGGGGCTACATACTGTGTAATTACTGGGGGGCTACATACTGTGTAATTACTGGGGGCTACATACTCTGTAATTACTGGGGGGCTACATACTGTGTAATTACTGGGGGGCTACATACTGTGTAATTACTGGGGGCTACATACTGTGTAATTACTGGGGGCTACATACTGTGTAATTACTGGGGGGCTACATACTGTGTAATTACTGGGGGGGCTACATACTGTGTAATTACTGGGGGGGGCTACATACTGTGTAATTACTGGGGGGGGGCTACATACTGTGTAATTACTGGGGGGCTACATACTGTGTAATTACGGGGGGGGCTACATACTGTGTAATTACTGGGGGGCTACATACTGTGTAATTACTGGGGGGCTACATACTCTGTAATTACTGGGGGGGCTACATACTGTGTAATTACTGGGGGGGCTACATACTGTGTAATTACTGGGGGGCTACATACTGTGTAATTACTGGGGGGCTACATACTGTGTAATTACTGGGGGGCTACATACTGTGTAATTAATGGGGGGGCTACATACTGTGTAATTACTGGGGGGGGCTACATACTGTGTAATTACTGGGGCTACATACTGTGTAATTACTGGGGGGCTACATACTGTGTAATTACTGGGGGCTACATACTGTGTAATTACTGGGGGGGCTACATACTGTGTAATTACTGGGGGGGGCTACATACTCTGTAATTACTGGGGGGGCTACATACTCTGTAATTACTGGGGGGGCTACATACTGTGTAATTACTGGGGGGGCTACATACTGTGTAATTACTGGGGGGGCTACATACTGTGTAATTACTGGGGGGGCTACATACTGTGTAATTACTGGGGGGCTACATACTGTGTAATTACTGGGGGGCTACATACTGTGTAATTACTGGGGGGGCTACATACTGTGTAATTACTGGGGGGCTACATACTCTGTAATTACTGGGGGGCTACACACTCTGTAATTACTGGGGGCTACATACTGTGTAATTACTGGGGGGGCTACATACTGTGTAATTACTGGGGGGCTACATACTGTGTAATTACTGGGGGGGCTACATACTGTGTAATTACTGGGGGGGCTACATACTGTGTAATTACTGGGGGGGGCTACATACTGTGTAATTACTGGGGCTACATACTGTGTAATTACTGGGGGGGCTACATACTGTGTAATTACTGGGGGGGCTACATACTGTGTAATTACTGGGGGGCTACATACTGTGTAATTACTGGGGGGCTACATACTGTGTAATTACTGGGGGGGCTACATACTGTGTAATTACTGGGGGGGCTACATACTGTGTAATTACTGGGGGCTACATACTCTGTAATTACTGGGGGCTACATACTCTGTAATTACTGGGGGGGGCTACATACTGTGTAATTACTGGGGGGCTACATACTGTGTAATTACGGGGGGGCTACATACTGTGTAATTACTGGGGGGCTACATACTGTGTAATTACTGGGGGCTACATACTCTGTAATTACTGGGGGGGGCTACATACTGTGTAATTACTGGGGGGGCTACATACTGTGTAATTACTGGGGGTACATACTGTGTAATTACTGGGGCTACATACTCTGTAATTAGTGGGGGGCTACATACTCTGTAATTACTGGGGGCTACATACTCTGTAATTACTGGGGGGGGCTACATACTGTGTAATTACTGGGGGGGGCTACACATACTGTGTAATTACTGGGGGGGCTACATACTGTGTAATTACTGGGGGGGGCTACATACTGTGTAATTACTGGGGGGCTACATACTGTGTAATTAGTGGGGGGGGGCTACATACTGTGTAATTACTGGGGGGCTACATACTCTGTAATTACTGGGGG
>NC_030682.2:963912-1083696 GCF_000004195.4 Xenopus tropicalis
GACTGGGTACATGTAAAGGTACGAGGGGAACCTGCCGCAATAGATCTGTAGGGACTGGTAATTAATGGTAGCAGGGTGTAACCTTGCCCAATAGATCTGTATGGGATTGGGTACATGTAAGGTACAGGGGAACCTGCCCAATAGAGCTGTATGGGACTGGGTACATGTAAGGTACAGGGGGAACCTGCCCAATAGATCTGTATGGGATTGGGTACATGTAAGGTACAGGGGAACCTGCCCAATAGAGCTGTATGGGACTGGGTACATGTAAGGTACAGGGGAACCTGCCCAATAGATCTGTATGGGACTGGGTACATGTAAGGTACAGGGGAACCTGCCCAATAGATCTGTATGGGACTGGGTACATGTAAGGTCTAGGGGAACCTGCCCAATAGATCTGTATGGGACTTGGGTACATGTAAGGTACGGGGGAACCTGCCCAATAGATCTGTATGGGACTGGGTACATGTAAGGTACAGGGGAAACCTGCCCAATAGATCTGTATGGGACTGGGTACATGTAAGGTACAGGGGGAATATGCTTATACGCTGGGAGTCGTATAGTTGCACTCAGGGCCTCTGCATTGAGCTGAGAGTCATGTGTATATTAATGCTATGGAGTAAAAATAAAGGATAATAATAAACGTATACAGTCCTGCCCCCCCCGATCATGTGACCAGCTTACTAACATATTCAGAATTCCTTGTCCCATTTTGTTACCTGACGTCCCTAATCCCTGACAGTGGGTTTGTGTCCCTCGGCTTTAGCGGCAGGAATGTCCCAGGCATGGGGTCCCGCGGAACTAATCCCTCACAGGGGCCCATTGTCTGTGTAGGATGAGTAGGGTTGGCCCCCCCACTGGATCGGATTCTCTTTCAATTATCTTCTTTGTGTTGTTCTTTAATTACCCAAAATCCGCTCATGCCTGGGGCAAAGATGCACCTGTGTTTAACCTCCCCATTGCACTTTCTTCTGCCCCTGTGTGGCTTGCCCCATAGGAAAGAGTGAGAAACAATGGGGGGTCTACTTGCTGCCTGGACTGGGCATAGAATGGTGCCATGGGGTAGTTGCACAAGTGACTTTATCCATGATAGTGTTTCCTGCTGTTGGTGCCGACCCCAAAACAAAGCCAATGAAAGTTGTTGGGTATAAAACGCGCAGCCTTGGCGAGTTTGTGCCACGTGGGCATCGCGATTCCATGAGCTTTAAAAGGTGGAATTTCCCTACTGTCACCACTGTGAGTGTTGGTGCCCAGGCTGGAGGAGCCTGTGAGTGTTGGTGCCCAGGCTGGAGGAGCCTGTGAGTATTGGTGCCCAGGCTGGAGGAGCCTGTGAGTGTTGGTGCCCAGGCTGGAGGAGACTGTGAGTGTTGGTGCCCAGGCTGGAGGAGCCTGTGAGTGTTGGTGCCCAGGCTGGAGGAGACTGTGAGTGTTGGTGCCCAGGCTGGAGATGCCTGTGAGTGTTGGTGCCCAGGCTGGAGGAGCCTGTGAGTGTTGGTGCCCAGGCTGGAGGAGCCTGTGAGGTTTGGTGTGGCCCGTGGCGCGGTAGGAGCCTGTGAGTGTTGGTGCCCAGGCTGGAGGCTGTGAGTGTTGGTGCCCAGGCTGGAGGAGCCTGTGAGTGTTGGTGCCCAGGGCTGAGGAGCCTGTGAGTGTTGGTGCCCAGGCTGGAGGAGCCTGTGAGTGTTGGTGCCCAGGCTGGAGGAGCCTGTGAGTGTTGGTGCCCAGGCTGGAGGAGCCTGTGAGTGTTGGTGCCCAGGCTGGAGGAGCCTGTGAGTGTTGGTGCCCAGGCTGGAGGAGACTGTGAGTGTGGGTGCCCAGGCTGGAGGAGACTGTGAGTGTTGGTGCCCAGGCTGGAGGAGACTGTGAGTGTTGGTGCCCAGGCTGGAGGAGACTGTGAGTGTTGGTGCCCAGGCTGGAGGAGCCTGTGAGTGTTGGTGCCCAGGCTGGAGGAGCCTGTGAGTGTTGGTGCCCAGGCTGGAGGAGCCTGTGAGTGTGTGGTGCCCAGGCTGGAGGAGCCTGTGAGTGTATAAGGGATGCCCAGGCTGGAGGAGCCTGTGAGTGTTGGTGCCCAGGCTGGAGGAGCCTGTGAGTGTTGGTGCCCAGGCTGGAGGAGCCTGTGAGTGTTGGTGCCCAGGCTGGAGGAGCCTGTGAGTGTTGGTGCCCAGGCTGGAGGAGCCTGTGAGTGATGGTGCCCAGGCTGGAGGAGCCTGTGAGTGATGGTGCCCAGGCTGGACGCGAGCCTGTGAGTGTTGGTGCCCAGGCTGGAGGAGCCTGTGAGTGTTGGTGCCCAGGCTGGAGGAGCCTGTGAGTGTTGTGCCCAGGCTGGAGGAGCCTGTGAGTGTTGTGCCCAGGCTGGAGAGAGTGTTGGTGCCAGGCTTGGGGAGACTGTGAGTGTTGGTGCCCAGGCTGGAGGAGCCTGTGAGTGTTGGTGCCCAGGCTGGAGGAGCCTGTGAGTGTTGGTGCCCAGGCTGGAGGAGCCTGTGAGTGTTGGTGCCCAGGCTGGAGGAGCCTGTGAGTGTTGGTGCCCAGGCTGGAGGAGCCTGTGAGTGTTGGTGCCCAGGCTGGAGGAGCCTGTGAGTGTTGGTGCCCAGGCTGGAGGAGCCTGTGAGTGTTGGTGCCCAGGCTGGAGGAGCCTGTGAGTGTTGGTGCCCAGGCTGGAGGAGCCTGTGAGTGTTGGTGCCCAGGCTGGAGGAGGCCTGGTGAGTGTTGGTGCCCAGGCTGGAGGAGACTGTGAGTGTTGGTGGCCAGGCTGGAGGAGCCTGTGAGTGTTGGTGCCCAGGCTGGAGGAGCCTGTGAGTGTTGGTGCCGCAGGCTGGAGGAGCCTGTGAGTGTTGGTGCCCAGGCTGGAGGAGCCTGTGAGTGTTGGTGCCCAGGCTGGAGGAGCCTGTGAGTGTGGTGCCACAGCTGGAGGAGACTGTGAGTGTTGGTGCCCTGGCAGGCTGGAGGAGCCTGTGAGTTGTTTGGTGCCCAGGCTGGAGGAGCCTGTGAGTGTTGGTGCCCAGGCTGGAGGAGCCTGTGAGTGTTGGTGCCCAGGCTGGAGGAGCCTGTGAGTGTTGGTGCCCAGGCTGGAGGAGCCTGTGAGTGTTGGTGCCCAGGCTGGAGGAGACTGTGAGTGATGGGCATATGGTGGTACATTGGGGGCAGAAGGATTCCTGTACATGGGCATGCTGCCACCCAACACACACTGCTCTGCACATCCCTGTTGCCTGAGGCCCCCCCTTCTCTGCCTGTGTCCCCCTCTGTATGAGGCCCCCCCTTCTCTGCCTGTGCCTCCCTTGCTCTGCCTGTCCCCCCCCCTTCTCTGCCTGTAACCCCCCGCCTGTGCCCCCCCTGCCTGTTACAAGTTGCTGTGGGATACAGGGCTCTGCCAAGGCTGCTGCTTGCCCCCCTGCGGAACATGAAAGGGCGGGCACTGCGTGGGGCTCAGATATATAAACAGAGGTGCTGCCCCCTGCCTGCTACTGGCGCCTGCCCCCCCCCCACTCATGCCCCCCCTGTGTGTGTATATATATAACGAGTTACTGGAAAGCTGCACACCATAAGGGCAAGCTAATACCTGGGTGCCAGTGCTGAATGCGTAGATACACAGGGTTGGCAGCACCCGCAGGATGTTTTTCAAGAAGAATCAATATATTACATATACATCTCCCTGTATCCCAGCATGCTTAGTGGCCCCTCTACACTGATTGGGCCCCAAGCAGAACATATCCCAGGGCCAGAGAGCGTGTTTGGGCCGGTCTGTGGAATTTCTCCCCTGCCCCCCCCCCGCCGCTCAGTAATCCCCCTAATAACATTAATTAAGGCTCAGTGGGTGCCGTGTCCGAGCTGCTACTGGCTGTGTCCGGCTGCACCGGCCCCGAGCCCACATACCCCTGTATTTACTAACATACCTGCAGTAACCATAGCAACCGCTCCTTCCACTCTCCCTTATGGGGCTGTACCCCCCCAGGCACAAACAGCCCCCCCAGCCCGATAAATAGTGACTGTCTGTGGCACCTTACAGCCCCCCTGGCATTCCCAGTACCCAGAGGCACAAACAGCCCCCCCAGCCCAATAAATAGTGACTGTGGCACCTTACAGCCCCCCTGGCATTCCCAGTACCCAGAGGCACAAACAGCCCCCCCAGCCCAATAAATAGTGACTGTCTGTGGCACCTTACAGCCCCCGGCATTCCCAGTACCCAGAGGCACAAACAGCGCGCCCCCCCCCAGCGACATATAATAGTGACTGTCTGTGGCACCTTACAGCCCCCCGGCATTCCAGTACCCAGAGGCACAAACAGCCCCCAGCCCAAATAAAATAGTGACTGTCTGTGGCACTTACAGCCCCCCTGGCATTCCCAGTACCCAGAGGCACAAACAGCCCCCCCAGCCAATAAATAGTGACTGTCTGTGGCACCTTACAGCTCCCCCTGGCATTCCCAGTACCCAGAGGCACAAACAGCCCCCCCCCCCAGCCCAATAAATAGTGACTGTCTGTGGCACCTTACAGCCCCCCCGGCATTCCCAGTACCCAGAGGCACAAAACAGCCCCCCCAGCCCAATAAATAGTGACTGTCTGTGGCACCTTACAGCCCCCCTGGCATTCCCAGTACCCAGAGGCACAAACAGCCCCCCCCAGCCCAATAAATAGTGACTGTCTGTGGCACCTTACAGCCCCCGCCCGGCATTCCAGTACCCAGAGGCACAAACAGCCCCCCCCAGCCTATAAATAGTGACTGTCTGTGGCACCTTACAGCCCCCCCGGCATTCCCAGTACCCAGAGGCACAAACAGCCCCCCCCCAGCCCAATAAATAGTGACTGTCTGTGGCACCTTACAGCGCCCCTGGCATTCCTCGGTACCCAGAGGGCACAAACAGCCCCCCCCGCCAATAATAGTGACTGTCTGTGGCACCTTTACACCCCCTGGCATTCCCAGTACCCAGAGGCACAAACAGCCCCCCCCCCAGCCCAATAAATAGTGACTGTCTGTGGCACCTTACAGCCCCCTGGCATTCCCAGTACCCAGAGGCACAAACAGCCCCCCCCCCAGCCCAATAAATAGTGACTGTCTGTGGCACCTTACAGCCCCCCTGGCATTCCCAGTACCCAGAGGCACAAACAGCCCCTCAGCCCAATAAATAGTGACTGTCTGTGGCACCTTACAGCCCCCTGGCATTCCATACCCAGAGGCACAAACAGCCCCCCCCCCAGCCCAATAAATAGTGACTGTCTGTGGCACCTTACAGCCCCCCTGGCATTCCAGTACCCAGAGGCACAAACAGCCCCCCAGCCCAATAAATAGTGACTGTCTGTGCACCTTACAGCCCCCTGGCATTCCCAGTACACAGAGGCACAAACAGACCCCCCCAGCCCAATAAATAGTGACTGTCTGTGGCACCTTACAGCCCCCCTGGGCATTCCCAGTACCCAGAGGCACAAACATGCCCCCCCAGCCAAAAAATAGTGACTGTCTGTGGCACCTTACAGCCCCCTGGCATTCCCAGTACCCAGAGGCACAAACAGCCCCCCCAGCCCAATAAATAGTGACTGTCTGTGGCACCTTACAGCCCCCCTGGCATTCCCAGTGTACAGATCCAGACCCATATCCATGTACTGTGGGCACCACTGAGAGATGAGGAGCCGTCGCTGCCCACCCAAACCATTGGCACATAGTGTGGCCCCTCCTACTACTCCATCCAATCAGCTCCAGGGATGTGTCTGTGTGTGAGAGAGTTAACACAATCCCAGTGCACTGAGCGCTCACACCCTGCGGATTAAGGAACAATCTGATTATTGCACAGAAGGGAGGCAGGGCCCGGGCATATAATCACCCCAAATCCCCTTAGCCACCCCCAAGTGCACACTGTTCTGCACCTATATACATTCTTGGGGTAACAGTCACCCCGCTATAGTTCCAGGGATACCCAGGGCACAAATAAGCACTCACCCCAAATCCCCCCCTAACTGGCCTTCAGGCTGGGCCCCCTTAGCCCATAACAAGGTTACAGATATATAGAAACATTGGGTAACAGTCACCCCGCTATAGTTCCAGGGGTACCCAGGGCACAAATAAGCCTCACCCCAAATCCCCTAACTGGCCTTCAGGCTGGGCCCTTAGCCCATAACAAGGTTACAGATATATAGAAACATTGGGGTAACAGTCACCCCGCTATAGTTCCAGGGGTACCCAGGGCACAATAAAGCACTCACCCCAAATCCCCCCTAAGTGGCCTTCAGGCTGGGCCCTTCAGCCCATAACAAGGTTACAGATATATAGAAACATTGTGTAACAGTCACCCCGCTATAGTTCCAGGGGTACCCAGGGCACAAATAACACTCACCCAAATCCCCCCCTAACTGGCCTTCAGGCTGGGCCCCCTTAGCCATAACAAGGTTACAGATATATAGAAACATTGGGGTAACAGTCACCCCGCTATAGTTCCAGGGTACCCAGGGCACAAATAAGCACTCACCCCAATCCCCCCCTAACTGGCCTTCAGGCTGGGCCCCCTTAGCCCATAACAAGGTTACAGATATATAGAAACATTGGGGTAACAGTCACCCCGCTATAGTTCCAGGGGTACCCAGGGACAAGCACTCACCCCAAATCCCCCCTAACTGGCCTTCAGGCTGGGCCCCTTAGCCCATAACAAGGTACAGATATATAGAAACTATGGGTAAAAGTCACCCCGCTATAGTTCCAGGGGTACCCAGAAAATAAGCACCCCAAATCCCCCCTAACTGGCCTTCAGGCTGGGCCCTCTTAGGTAACAGCCTAAAGACCCCTTAGAGTAAGATTTGGGGTGAGGGCCCCTTAGCTGACCAGTAATAGGGAGGCTGCCAGTCCATATAGAGGCAACCAAATAGCCAATCAGAACCCTTATTGGGCAAACTTTTTCATGCTTGTACTGCCCCCCCCTTATATATTTATATATAGTCGACCCCCCCTTAACTGCCCCCCCAAGTGTAACCAATCCCAACTGGGCCAGCCTTTCCCATAACTTGAGCCCATTCCCTTTATCAGCTTAGTCGCTCTTCCCTGTACTTTCTCTATTTCATTACTGCCCCCCTTATATATTTATATATAGTGCCCCCTTAACTGCCCCCCCAGTGTAACCAATCCCAACTGGGCCAGCCTTTCCCCATAACTGAGCCCCATCCCTTTATCAGCTTAGTCGCTCTTCCCTGTACTTTCTCTATTTCATTACTGCCCCCCTTATATATTTATATATAGTGACCCCCCCTTAACTGCCCCCCCCAGTGTAACCATCCAACTGGGCCAGCCTTTCCCCATAACTGAGCCCATTCCCTTTATCAGCTTAGTCGCTCTTCCCTGTACTTTCTCTATTTCATTACTGCCCCCCCCTTATATATTTATATATAGTGACCCCCCTTAACTGCCCCTTCCCCAGTGTAACCAATCCCAACTGGGCCAGCCTTTCCCCATAACTGAGCCCATTCCCTTTATCAGCTTAGTCGCTCTTCCCTGTACTTTCTCTATTTCATTACTGCCCCCCCTTATATATTTATATATAGTGATCCTACCCCCCTTATATATTTATATATAGTGATCCTAACCCCCCCTTATATATTTATATATAGTGATCCTACCCCCCCTTATATATTTATATATAGAGATCCTACCAACACAACCCCCTTATATATTTATATATAGTGATCCTACCCCCCCTTATATATTTATATATAGTGATCCTACCCCCCTTATATATTTATATATAGTGATCCTACCCCCCCTTATATATTTATATATAGTGATCCACCCCCCTTATATATTTATATATAGTGATCCTACCCCACCTTATATATTTATATATAGAGATCCTACCCCCCTTATATATTTATATATAGTGATCCTACCCGTCGACTCTCACCTTATATATTTATATATAGTGATCTCCCCCTTCAATATATTTATATATAGTGATCCTATCTACCCCCTTATATATTTATATATAGAGATCCTACCCCCCTTATATATTTATATATAGTGATCTCCCCCCTTATATATTTATATATAGTGATCCTACCCCCTTATATATTTATATATAGTGACCCTACCCCCCCTTATATATTTAATATATAGTGATCCTACCCCCTTATATATTTATATATAGGGATCCTACCCCCCCTTATAAATTTATATATAGTGATCCTACCCCCCTTATATATTTATATATAGAGATCCTACCCCCCCTTATATATTTATATACAGTGATCCTACCCCCCCTTATATATTTATATACAGTGATCCTACTCCCCTTAACTGGGTGTGGGTGGGGGGGTGTTACACAAGGGGGGGGGGGGTGACTGCCCCCAGCAGGGAGAGGGTTAAGGGGAACTTATTGAATCTGAGTGATTAATTCTCAGCTGCTGGTTAAGGAGGAACCACATTCCCCCCCCCCCCCCCCAGGAGCCATGAGACTGGGGATGGGCTGTTCTATTATAAGAAGGGGGGGGGGGGGTGATTCTGGGGCTGAGACCAAATGAATTAAGTTTTTCAAGGCCACTTTCCTCCCCCTGCACTTTATCTGTACTGTAGCAGCACCGCCCCCCCCCCCCCAGGGGCCACAGCTCATAGATAGGGGGGTTATACTGACAGGCCCGGGGCCACAGCTCATAGATAGGGGGGTTATACTGACAGGCCCGGGGCCACAGCTCATAGATAGGGGGGTTATACTGACAGGCCCGGGGGCCACAGCTCATAGATAGGGGGTTATACTGACAGGCCCGGGGGCCACAGCTCATAGATAGGGGGGTTATACTGACAGGCCCGGGGCACAGCTCATAGATGGGGTTATACTGACAGGCCCGGGGCCACAGCTCATAGATAGGGGGGTTATACTGACAGGCCGGGGCACAGCTCATAGATGGGGGTTATACTGACAGGCCCGGGGCACAGCTCATAGATAGGGGGGTTATACTGACAGGCCCGGGGCCACAGCTCATAGATAGGGGGGTTATACTGACAGGCCCGGGGGCCACAGCTCATAGATAGGGGGGTTATGCTGACAGGGGCCCTCAGACTCCAGAAGGAGTTGGCAGCTGATTGGACCATGCGTGGGGCCCACCTTACATTGGGTGGAACAGGGAACGGGGCGGGGGTGAGAGTGGAGCGAGGGGGGGGGGGTCCCAGTATGTGCGGAATCTCTAATCTGTTGTGTTTGGTATTATTGGCAGAGAGTTCAGGGATTGCAGGAACCCAGTGTCCCCTCCCCCCCCCCCCCCAGACTGACTCGCCGGGAGTTACAGGGAAAGGCGGGGGGCACAGACTGACTCGCCGGAGTTAACAGGAAAGGCCGGGGGGCCAGACTGACTCGCCGGGAGTTACAGGGAAAGGCCGGGGGGCACAGACTGACTCGCCGGGAGTTACAGGGAAAGGCCGGGGGGCACAGACTGACTCGCCGGGAGTTACAGGGAAAGGCCGGGGGGCACAGACTGACTCGCCGGGAGTTACAGGGAAAGGCCGGGGGGCACAGACTGACTCGCCGGGAGTTACAGGGAAAGGCCGGGGGGCACAGACTGACTCGCCGGGAGTTACACGGGAAGCCGGGGGCACAGACTGGCTCGCCGGGAGTTACAGGGAAAGGCCGGGGGGCACAGACTGGGAGTTACAGGGAAGGCCGGGGCACAGACTGACTCGCCGGGAGTTACAGGGAAAGGCCGGGGGGCACAGACTGGCTCGCCGGGAGTTACAGGGAAAGGCCGGGGGGCACAGACTGACTCGCCGGGAGTTACAGGGAAAGGCCGGGGGGCACAGACTGGCTCGCCGGGAGTTACAGGGAAAGGCGGGGGGCACAAAGACTGACTCGCCGGGAGTTACAGGGAAAGGCCGGGGGGCACAGACTGGCTCGCCGGGAGTTACAGGGAAAGGCCGGGGGGCACAGACTGACTCGCCGGGAGTTACAGGGAAAGGCCGGGGGCACAGACTGACTCGCCGGAGTTACAGGAAAGGCCCGGGGGAACAGACTGACTCGCCGGGAGTTACAGGGAAAGGCCGGGGGGCACAGACTGACTCGCCGGGAGTTACAGGGAAAGGCCGGGGGGCACAGACTGACTCGCCGGGAGTTACAGGGAAAGGCCGGGGGGCACAGACTGACTCGCCGGGAGTTACAGGGAAGGTCCGGGGGCACAGACTGGCTCGCCGGGAGTTACAGGGAAAGGCCGGGGGGCACAGACTGACTCGCCGGGAGTTACAGGGAAAGGCCGGGGGGCACAGACTGGCTCGCCGGGAGTTACAGGGAAAGGCCGGGGGGGCACAGACTGACTCGCCGGGAGTTACAGGGAAAGGCCGGGGGGCACAGACTGACTCGCCGGGAGTTACAGGGAAAGGCCGGGGGGCACAGACTGGCTCGCCGGGAGTTACAGGGAAAGGCCGGGGGGCACAGACTGACTCGCCTGGAGTTACAGGGAAAGGGCCCGGGGGGCACAGACTGAACGTCCGGGAGTTACAGGGAAAGGCCGGGGGGCAGAACTGACTCGCCGGGAGTTACAGGGAAAGGCCGGGGGGCACAGACTGACTCGCCGGGAGTTACAGGGAAAGGCCGGGGGGCACAGACTGGGAGTTACAGGGAAAGGCCCGGGGCACAGACTGACTCGCCGGAGTTACAGGGAAAGGCCGGGGGGCACAGACTGGCTCGCCGGGAGTTACAGGGAAAGGCCGGGGGGCACAGACTGGCTCGCCGGGGTTACAGGGAAGGCCGGGGGGGCACAGACTGGCTCGCCGGAGTTACAGGGAAAGGCCGGGGGGCACAGACTGGGAGTTACAGGGAAAGGCCGGGGGCACAGATTGGGAGTTACAGGGAAGGCCGGGGGGCACAGACTGGCTCGCCGGGAGTTACAGGGAAAGGCCGGGGGGCACAGACTGACTCGCCGGGAGTTACAGGGAAAGGCCGGGGGGGCACAGACTGACTCGCCGGGAGTTACAGGAGGAAGGCCGGGGGGCACAGACTGGCTCGCCGGGAGTTACAGGGAAAGGCGGGGGCACAGACTGACTCGCCGGGAGTTACAGGGAAAGGCCGGGGGCACAGACTAGGCTCGCCGGGAGTTACAGGGAAAGGCCCGGGGGGGCACAGACTGACTCGCCGGGAGTTACAGGGAAAGGCCGGGGGGCACAGACTGGCTCCGCCGGGAGTTACAGGGAAAGGCCGGGGGGCACAGACTGACTCGCCGGGAGTTTACAGGGAAAGGCCGGGGGGCACAGACTGACTCGCCGGGAGTTACAGGGAAAGGCGGGGGGCACAGACTGACTCGCCGGAGTTACAGGGAAATGGGGCCGGGGGGCCAGACTGGCTCGCCGGGAGTTACAGGGAAAGGCCGGGGGGCACAGACTGGCTCGCCGGGAGTTACAGGGAAAGGCGGGGCACAGACTGACTCACCGGGAGTTTACAGGGAAAGGCCGGGGGGCACAGACTGACTCGCCGGGAGTTACAGGGAAAGGCCGAGGGCACAGACTGACTCGCCGGGAGTTACAGGGAAAGGCCGGGGGGCACAGACTGACTCGCCGGGAGTTACAGGGAAAGGCCGGGGGCAACAGACTGGCTCGCCGGGAGTTACAGGGAAAGGCCGGGGGGCACAGACTGACGCCGGGAGTTACAGGGAAAGGCCGGGGGGCACAGACTGACTCGCCGGAGTTACAGGGAAAGGCCGGGGGGCACAGACTGACTCGCCGGGAGTTACAGGGAAAGGCCGGGGGGCAACAGACTGGCTCGCCGGGAGTTACAGGGAAAGGCCGGGGGGCACAGACTGGCTCGCCGGGAGTTACAGGGAAAGGCCGGGGGGCACAGACTGACTCGCCGGGAGTTACAGGGAAAGGCCGGGGGGCACAGACTGGCTCGCCGGGAGTTACAGGGAAAGGCCGGGGGGCACAGACTGACTCGCCGGAGTTACAGGGAAAGGCCGGGGGGCACAGACTGACTGCGCCGGGAGTTACAGGGAAAGGCCGGGGGGCACAGACTGACTCGCCGGGAGTTACAGGGAAAGGCCGGGGGGCACAGACTGGCTCGCCGGAGTTACAGGGAAAGGCCGGGGGGCACAGACTGACTCGCCGGAGTTACAGGGAGGGCCGGGGGGCACAGACTGACTCGCCGGGAGTTACAGGGAAAGCCGGGGGCACAGACTGACTCGCCGGGAGTTACAGGGAAAGGCCGGGGGGCACAGACTGGCTCGCCGGGAGTTACAGGGAAAGGCCGGGGGCACAGACTGACTCGCCGGGAGTTACAGGGAAAGGCCGGGGGCACAGACTGACTCGCCGGGAGTTACAGGAAGCCGGGGGCACAGACTGACTCGCCGGGAGTTACAGGGAAAGGCGGGGGGCACAGACTGACTCGCCGGGAGTTACAGGGAAAGCCCAGGGCACAGACTGACTCGCCGGGAGTTACAGGGAAAGGCCGGGGGGCACAGAACTGGCTCGCCGGGAGTTACAGGGAAGGCCGGCTGGGCACAGACTGACTCGCCGGGAGTTACAGGGAAAGGCCGGGGGGCACAGACTGACTCGCCGGGAGTTACAGGGAAAGGCCGGGGGGCACAGACTGGCTCGCCGGGAGTTACAGGGAAAGGCCGGGGGCAACAGACTGGCTCGCCGGGAGTTACAGGGAAAGGCCGGGGGCACAGACTGGCTCGCCGGGAGTTACAGGGAAAGCCGGGGGGCCACGACTGACTCGCCGGGAGTCTACAGGGAAAGGCCGGGGGCACAGACTGACTCGCCGGGAGTTACAGGGAAAGGCGCGGGGGGCACAGACTGACTCGCCGGGAGTTACAGGGAAAGGCCGGGGGCACAGACTGACTCGCCGGGAGTTACAGGGAAAAGGCGGGGGGCACAGACTGACTCGCCGGAGTTACAGGGAAAGCCGGGGGGCACAGACTGACTCGCCGGGAGTTACAGGGAAAGGCCGGGGGCACAGACTGACTCGCCGGAGTTACAGGGAAAGGCCGGGGGGCACAGACTGACTCGCCGGGAGTTACAGGGAAAGGCCGGGGGGCACAGACTGACTCACCGGGAGTTACAGGGAAAGGCCGGGGGGCACAGACTGGCTCGCCGGGAGTTACAGGGAAAGGCCGGGGGGCACAGACTGACTCGCCGGGAGTTACAGGGAAAGGCCGGGGGCACAGACTGACTCGCCGGGAGTTACAGGGAAAGGCCGGGGGGCACAGACTGACTCGCCGGGAGTTACAGGGAAAGGCCGGGGGGAAACAGACTAGCTCGCCGGGAGTTACAGGGAAAGGCCGGGGGGCACAGACTGACTCGCCGGGAGTTACAGGGAAAGGCCGGGGGGGCACAGACTGGCTCGCCGGGAGTTACAGGAAAGGCCGGGGGGCACAGACTGACTCGCCGGGAGTTACAGGGAAAGGCCGGGGGGCACAGACTGGCTCGCCGGGAGTTACAGGGAAAGGCCGGGGGCACAGACTGACTCGCCGGGAGTTACAGGGAAAGGCCGGGGGGCACAGACTGACTCACCGGGAGTTACAGGGAAAGGCCGGGGGGCACAGACTGGGAGTTACAGGGAAAGGCCGGGGGCACAGACTGACTCGCCGGGAGTTACAGGGAAAGGCCGGGGGGCATCAGACTGACTCGCCGGGAGTTACAGGGAAAGTGCGGGGGCACAGACTGACTCGCCGGGAGTTTACAGGGAAAGGCCGGGGGGCACAGACTGGCTCGCCGGGAGTTACAGGGAAAGGCGGGGGACAGACTGGCTCGCCGGGGTTACAGGGAAAGGCCGGGGGGCACAGACTGGCTCGCCGGGAGTTACAGGGAAAGGCCCGGGGGGCACAGACTGGCTCGCCGGGAGTTACAGGGAAAGGCCGGGGGGCACAGACTGGCTCGCCGGGAGTTACAGGGAAAGGCCGGGGGGTTGCCGTACCCTCCCTTCTATCTCACTGGGACAGAGGACATGGAATATTCCTCAGCAGCCACTCAAGGACACAAGAGCTTGCAATCATACGCCTGGCACGGAGCCCAAGGAAGCGGCACAGGGGGCACAGTGAATCCTGAGAGGGGGCAGTAAGGGGTAGGGGCAGGTCAGGCCAGGAATGAGAGGGGGCAGTAAGGGGTAGGGGCAGGTCAGGCCAGGAATGAGAGGGGGCAGTAAGGGGTAGGGGCAGTAAGGGGTAGGGCAGGTCAGGCCAGGATGGAGAGGGGGCAGTAAGGGGTATGGGCAGGTCAGGCCAGGATGGAGAGGGGGCAGTAAGGGGTATGGGCAGGTCAGGCCAGGATGGAGAGGGGGCAGTAAGGGGTAGGGGCAGGTCAGGCCAGGATGGAGGGGGGCAGTAAGGGGTAGGGGCAGTAAGGGTAGGGGCAGGTCAGGCCAGGATGGAGAGGGGGCAGTAAGGGGTAGGGGCAGGTCAGGCCAGGATGGAGAGGGGGCAGTTAGGGGTAGGGCAGTAAGGGGGTCAGGGGCAGGTCAGGCAAGGATGGAGAGGGGGCAGTAAGGGGTAGGGGCAGGTCAGGCCAGGATGGAGAGGGGGCAGTAAGGGGTAGGGGCAGGTCAGGCCAGGATGGAGAGGGGGACAAGGGGTAGGGGCAGGTCAGGTCAGGATGGAGAGGGGGCAGTAAGGGGTAGGGGCAGGTCAGGCCAGATGGAGAGGGGCAGTAAGGGGTAGGGGCAGGTCAGGCCAGGATGGAGAGGGGGCAGTAAGGGTAGGGCAGTAAGGGGTAGGGGCAGGTCAGGCCAGGATGGAGAGGGGGCAGTAAGGGGTAGGGCAGTAAGGGGTAGGGGCAGGTCATAGGCCAGGATGGAGAGGGGGCAGTTAGGGGTAGGGGCAGTAAGGGGTAGGGGCAGGTCAGGCAAGGATGGAGAGGGGCAGTAAGGGGTAGGGGCAGGTCAGGCCAGGAGGGAGAGGGGGCAGTAAGGGGTAGGGGCAGGTCAGGCCAGGAGGAGAGGGGGCACAAGGGGTAGGGGCAGGTCAGGCAGGATGGAGAGGGGGCAGTAAGGGTAGGGGCAGGTCAGGCCAGGATGGAGAGGGGGCAGTAAGGGTAGGGGCAGGTCAGGCCAGGATGGAGAGGGGGCAGTAAGGGGTAGGGGCAGGTCAGGCCAGGATGGAGAGGGGGCACAAGGGGTAGGGGCAGGTCAGGCCAGGATGGAGAGGGGGCAGTAAGGGGTAGGGGCAGTAAGGGTAGGGCAGGTCAGGCCAGGATGGAGAGGGGGCACAAGGGGTAGGGGCAGGTCAGGCCAGGATGGAGAGGGGGAATGAGAGGGGTGGGGGCGTGGCAGGGGGAGGGGCCAGTAACTGGCAGCAGATTAGCAACTTCAGCATTCCCCAACTGCACAGAGAGAGACCTGCACCCAGGGTAGGTACCTACTGCCTGTATTCCTGTGCCCACCTACCCACCCCTGTCTGAATTCCTGTGCCCACCTACCCACCCCTGTCTGTATTCCTGTGCCCCCTACCACCCCTGTCTGTATTCCTGTGCCCACCTACCCACCCCTGTCTGAATTCCTGTGCCCACCTACCCACCCCTGTCTGTATTCCTGTGCCCACCTCCCACACCTGTCTGAATTCCTGTGCCCACCTACCCACCCCATCTGTATTCCTGTGCCCACCTACCCACCCCTGTCTGTATTCCTGTGCCCACCTACCCACCCCTGTCTGTCAGCAGTCACTGAGGGGTTCTGTGCCCCCCATATAAAGGCACAAGGCTGCAGGCTGAGTTATACAGGGAACTCTGAGTATCACTCATGTATTATAAGGGATAATGTACCCCCTACTGTAAATGATAAGGATATTAGCAGTCACTGAGGGGTTCTGTGCCCCCCATATAAAGGCACAAGGCTGCAGGCTGAGTTATACAGGAACTCTGAGTATCACTCATGTATTATAAGGGATACTGTACCCCTACTGTAAATGGTAAGGATATTAGCAGTCACTGAGGGGTTCTGTGCCCCCCATATAAGGCCACAAGGCTGCAGGCTGAGTTATACAGGGAACTCTGAGTATCACTCATGTATTATAAGGGATAATGTACCCCTACTGTAAATGATAAGGATATTAGCAAGTCACTGAGGGGTTCTGTGCCCCCCATATAAAGGCACAAGGCTGCAGGCTGAGTTATACAGGGAACTCTGAGTATCATCCATGTATTATAAGGGATAATGTACCCCCGAACTGTAAATGATAAGGATATTAGCAGTCACTGAGGGGTTCTGTGCCCCATATAAAGGCACAAGGCTGCAGGCTGAGTTATACAGGGAACTCTGAGTATCACTCATGTATTATAAGGGATAATGTTACCCCTACTGTAAATGATAAGGATATTAGCAGTCACTGAGGGGTTCTGTGCCCCCCATATAAAGGCACAAGGCTGCAGGCTGAGTTATACAAGGGAACTCTGAGTATCACTCATGTAATTATAAGGGATAATGTACCCCCTACTGTAAATGATAAGGATATTAGCAGTCACTGAGGGGTTCTGTGCCCCCCATATAAGAGCACAAGGCTGCAGGCTGAGTTATACAGGGAACTCTGAGTATCACTCATGTATTATAAGGGATAATGTACCCCCTACTGTAAATGATAAGGATATTAGCAGTCACTGAGGGGTTCTGTGCCCCCCATATAAAGGCATAAGGCTACAGGCTGAGTTATACAGGGAACTCTGAGTATCACTCATGTATTATAAGGGATAATGTACCCCCTACTGTAAATGATAAGGTTATTAGCAGTCACTGAGGGGTTCTTATACTACAGGGGGGATATAGGTGGGTAACCTGTGGGTGCTTTTCTTCCTTTAGGTCACACCGCTCAGACTGGAGGTTGGCATTTACCCATGGGCACCCTGCTGTGTTATAACTGCAGCTGAATTACATCTTTCAGTACCGACGGTGGGATTTGGTAAGGGGGGAGGGGGGCACGGGAATTGTGAAAGTAACCCTTTGGGCTCCCATGTTCCCCTGGGGGTCATTAGAAACCATTTTGCCCCCTGAAGCTGCTTCTCAGGTTTCATTTGGGTCCAATGACAAAAACGGCAAGTAATGCAAAGGCTATATCTTTATGTTTGTGTGGGTTTCTTCTGGGTACCCCGCTTTCCCCCACACCCCAAAAACATGCAGGCATTTTAACTGACTCCTGATAAACCTGTGAATGGGATAGGGATCTTAGATTGTAAGCTCACTGGGGCAGGGGCTGATGGGAATGTGATAGGGGCCTTAGATTGTAAGCTCACTGGGGCAGGGACTGATGGGAATGGGATAGGGGCGTTAGAGTGTAAGCTCACTGGGGCAGGGGCTGATGGGAATGGGATAGGGATCTTAGATTGTAAAGCCTCACTGGGGGCCGGGGCTGATGGGAATGGATATGGTGACCTTAAGATTGTAAGCTCACTGGGGCAGGGCACTGATGGGAATGGGATAGGGGCGTTAAGAGTGTAAGCTCACCTGGGCAGGGGCTGAAATGGGGAATGGGATAGGGACTTCCGAGGTGTTAAGCTATGGGGGCAGGGGCTGATGGGATGGGAATAGGGGCGTTAGAGTGTAAGCCTCACTGGGGCAGGGGACTGATGGGATGGGATAGGGACCTTTAGATTGTGAAGGCTCACTGGGGCAGGGACTGATTGGAAATGGGATAGGGAGCCTTAGATTTGTAAAGCTCACTGGGGCAGGGACTGATGGGAAATGGGATAGGGACCTTAGATTGTAAGCTCACATGGGGCAGGGGCTGATGGTAATGGACATAGGGGCGTTTGAGTGTAAGCTCACTGGGGCAGGGACTTGATGGGAAATGGGATAGGGACCTTAGATTGGTAAGCTCACTGGGGGGAGGGAACTGAATGGGATGGGATTGGGGCGTTAGAGTGATAAGCTCACTGGGGCAAGGGGCTGATGGGAATGGGATATGGGACCTTAGATTGTAAAGCTCACGGGCAGGGACTGATGGGAATGGGATTAGGGGCGTTAGACCTCGTAAGCTCACTGGGGCAGGGGCCTGATGGGAATGGGATAATGGATCTTAGATTGTTAAGCTCACTGGGGCAGGGACGATGGGAATGGGAAATAGGGACCTTAGATTGTAAGCTCACTGGGACAAGGGGCTGATGGGAATGGCCTAGGGATCTTGATTGTTAAGCTCACTGGGACAGGGGAAGATGGGAATGGTGCTAGGGTATCTTTAGATTGTAAAGCTCACTGGGACGGGGCTGATGGAATGGGCTAGGGATCTTAAGATTGTAAGCTCACTGGGACAGGGGCTGAATGGGAATGGGCTAAGGGATCCTTAGATTGTAGCTCAACTGGGCAGGGGTGAATGGGAATGGGGATTATAGGGACGTTAGAGTGTAAAGCTCACTGGGGGCAAGGGGCTGATGGGATGGGATAGGACCGTTAGAGTGTAAGCTACTGGGCAGGAGCTGATGGGACAATGGGAATAGGGAACCTTAGAGTGTAAGCTCACTGGGCAGGGGCTGATGGGAAATGGGCATTAGGGAAACCTTAGAGTGTAAGCTCACTGGGGGCAGGGGCTGAATGGGAATGGGATAGGGAAATCTTAGGAATTGTAAGTCCTCACTGGGGCAAGGGCTGATGGGAATGGAATAGGGATCTTTAGATTTGTAAAGCTCTGGGGCAGGGGCTGAATTGGGAAAATGGGAATAGGGACCTTAGATTTGTAAAGCCTCACTGGGGCAGGGACCATCGATGGGAATCGGGATAGGGACCTTCAGATTGTAAGCTGCACTGGGGCAGGGGCTGATGGGAATGGGATAGGGGCGTTAGAGTGTAAAAGCTCAACTGGGCAGGGGCTGAATGGAAATGGGATAGGGACTTAGAGTGTAAGCTCAACTGGGGCAGGGGCCTGATGGGAAATTGGGATAGGGGCGTTTAGAGTGGTAAGCTCACTGGGGCGAAAGGGGCTGATGGGAATGGGATAAGGATCTTAGATTGTAAGCTCACTGGGCAGGGCTGATGGGAAGGGATAGGGAACCTTAAGATTAGTAACTCACTGGGGCAGGGACTGATGGGAATGGGATAGGGGCGTTAGAGTGTAAGCCTCACTGGGGGGCAGGGGCCTGATGGGAAAATGGGATAGGGACCTTAGATTGTAAGCTCACTGGGGCAAGGGACTAATGGTGAATGGGATAGGGGCGTTTAGACTGTAAGCTCACTGGGGCAGGGGCTGATGGGAATGGATAGGGACTTAGTATTGTAAGCTCAACTGGGAACAGGGGCTGAATGGGAATGTGATAGGGACCTTAGATTGTAGCTCACTGGGGCAGGGACTGGATGCGGAATGGGCTAAGGGATCTTAGATTGTAAGCTCACTGGGACTAGGGGCTGTGGGAATGGGCTAGGGATCTTAGAGATTGTAAAGCTCACTGGGCGCAGGGGCTGATGGAATGGGCTAGGGATCTTAGATTTGGTAAGCTCACTGGGACAGGGGCTGATGGGAATGGGGCTAGGATCTTGATTGTAAGGCTCAACCTGGGGCACGGGGCTGATGGGAATGGGATAGGGACCTTAGAGGTGTAAGCTCACTTGGGGCAGGGGCCCTGAATGGGAATGGATAGGGGCCTTAGAGTGTAAGCTCACTGGGAGCAGGGGCTGATGGGAATGGGATAGGGAACGTTAGAAGTGGTAAGCTCACTGGGGCAGGGGCTGATGGGAATGGGGAATAGGGGCCTTAGAGCTGGTAAGCTGCACTGGGGCAGGGGCTGATTGGAATGGGATAGGACCTTAGAGTGTAAGATCACTGGGGCAGGGGCGGAGGAATGGGATTTAGAATGTGTAAGCTTCAGTGGGTCAGGGTCTGATGGGTACTGGGATATTAGTAGTGTTAAGGCTCAGTGGGGGCAGGGGGCGGAGGAAATGGGATTTACAGTGTTAAGCTCAATGGGGAGGGGCGGAGGGAATTGGGGATTTAGTAGTGTAAGCTCACTGGGCAAGGGGCGGAGATGAATGGGAATATTAGAGTGTAAGCTCAGCTGGGGCAGGGCGGAGGAATGGGATATTAGAAGTGTAAGCTTCAGTGGGCTAGGGGCTGATGGAATGGCGATATTAGAGTGGTAAGCTCACTGGGCTATGGGGGCGGAGGGATGGGATCTTAGAGTGTAAGCCTCAGTGGGGAGGGCGGAGGGAATAGGATTATTGAGTGTAAGCTCCAGTGGGGGGGGCTGTAATAGGGAATGGGTATACTTAGAGTGTAAGCTGCAGTGGGGGCAGGGGGGGAGGGCAATGATATTGAGTGTAAGCTCAGTGGGGCTAGGGAACTGATGGGAATGGGATAATTAGAGTGTAAGCTCAGTGGGGCGCAGGGGGAGGGATATGGATATATTAGAGTGTAAAGCTCAGTGGGCTAGGGACTGATGGGATGGAATATTTAGAGTGTAAGCTCTAGTGGGGGCAGGGGGTAGGGAATGGGATGATAGAGTGTAAGCTCGTGGGGCTGAGGGGGAGGGAATGGATACTTAGTAGGTGTAAGATCAGTGGGGGCAGGGGGGAGGGCATGGTTATTAGAGTGTAAGCTCAGTGGGGCCAGGGACTGATGGAATGGATATTAGATAGTGTAAGCTTGCAGTGGGGGCAAGGGGGGAGGGAATGGAATATTGACGTGTAAGCTCAGTGGGGCGAGGGGGGAGGGAATGGGTATTAAGCAGTGTAAGCTTGCAGTGGGGAAGGGGGGAGGGTTAATGGGATATTAGAGTGTTAAGCTCAGTGGGGCAGGGGGGAGGGTAGATGGGATATTAGTAGTGTAAGCTCAGTGGGGGCATGGGGGAGGGAAATGGGGAAGTATTAGAGTGTAGGCTCAGTGGGGCAGGGGCTGATGGTACTGGATATTAGAGTGTAAGGCACTGGGGCAGGGGCTGATGGGAAGGGATATTTAGAGTGTAAGCTCAGTGGGGGCATAGAGGGGCTGATGGGAGATGGATTATGTAGAAAGTGTAAAGCTCAGTGGGGCAAGGGGCTGAATGGGAATGGGAATTAGTACGTGTAAGCTCAGTGGGGCAGGGGTCTGATTGGAGGGATCTTAGAAGTGTAAAGCTCAAGTGGGTACAGGGGGGAGGAATGGGATATTAGAGTGTAAAGCTGCAGTGGGCAGCTGGGTGGAGGGGAATGGGATATTAGTAGTGTAGCTCAGTGGGGCTAGGTACGATGGGAATGGTATATTAGAGTGTAAGCTCAGTGGGTAGCAGGGGGGAGGGAATGGATATTAAGTGTAGCTCAGTGGGTGCATGGGAGTGATTGGGGATGGATATTAGAGTTAGTAAGCCTTGTCAGTGGCTGCAGGGACTGATGGGAATGGGATATTAGAGTGTAAGCTGCCATAGTGGGGGCAGGGGGGAGGGAATGGGATATTAGACGTAGTAAGCTCAGTGGGGGCAGGGCTGATGGGTTAATGGTATTATTACAAGTGTAGTCAGTGGGGGCAGGGGCTGTGGGACAGGGATATTAGAGTTGTAAGCTGCAGTGGGGCCCAGGGACTGCTGGGAATGGATTATTAGTTAAGTGTAAGCTCAGTGGGGCAGGCGACTGATGGGAATGGGTGTGATATAGAGTGTAAAGCTTCAGTGGGGCATGGGGGTGAGGGAATGGATATTAGAGTGTAAGCTCATAGTGGGGGGCTAGGACTGATGGGAATGGGATATTAGTAGTGTTAAGCTTCATGTGGGGCAGGGCCTGATGGGAATGGGATATTAGAGTGTAAGCTCAGTGGGCGGCAGGGCGGTAGGGAAATGGGAATGATTAGTGAGTGTAGCTCAGTTGGGGTCAGGGGCGGAGGGGAATGGGATATTAGCGTGGTAAGGCTCAGTGGGGGCAGGTGACTGATGGTAAGGGGATATTAGGAGTGTAAGCTGCAGTGGGGCAGGGCGAGGACTGGGATATTAGAGTGTAAGCTCAGTGGGGAACAGGGGCTGGTGGGAATGGGCAATATTAGAGTGTATAAGCTCAGTGGGGCAGGGCGGAGGGAATGGGATATTAGAGTGTAAGCTCAGTGGGGCTAGGGGGCGGAGGGATGGGATATTTAAGAATGTGTAAGCTCAGTGGGGCAGGGCTGATGGAATGGGATATTTAGAGTGGTAAGCTCCGTGGGGCAGGGGAGGGAATTGGTTATTAGAGTGTAGCTGCAGTGGGGCAAGGGGGGTAGGGAATGGGATTAATTAGAGTGTTCCCGGCTCAGTGGGGCTAGGGGGGAGGCGAATGGAATATTTAGAGTGTAAGCTCAGTGGGCATAGGGGGGAGGGAATGGATTAATACAGTGTAAGCTCAGTGGGTGTGAAATCAGGGGCTTGATGTAATGGGATATTAGAGTGTAAGCTTCACTGGGCAGGGGCTGATGGGAATGGATATTGAGAGTGTAAGCTCAGTGGGATCGGCAGGGCTGCCTGGGAATGGGATATTATAGAGTGTAAGCTCAGTGGGGCTAGGGGGGAGGGAATGGGATATTATGAGTGTAAGCTCAGTTGGGGCAGGGGCTGATGGGAATTTGGGATATTAGAGTGTAAGCTGCAGTGGGCTAGAGGGGCTGATGGGTAATGTGATATAGAGTGTAAGCTCAGTGGGGGCTATGGGGCTGATGGGAATGGGATATTAGAGTGTATAGGCTCAGTGTGGGCTGGGGCTGATCGGGATGGGATATTTAGAGTGTAAGGCTCAGTTGGGGCAGGGAAGCTGATGAATGGTGTATATTTAGAGTGTAAGGGCTCCAGTGGGACAGGGGGAGGGAATGGGAATGAGTGTAAGCTCAGTGGGGCAGGGGGGTAGGGAATGTGGGATATTAGAGGTGTAAGTTCAGTGGGGGTCAGGACTGATGCGGAATGGGATATTTAGAGTGTAAGCTCAGTGGGATCAGGGGGGGGAGGGAAGTGGGATATTAAGAGTGTAAGCTCAGTGGCGGTCGAGGGGGGAGGGGATATGGGATATTAGAGTGTGCTGCAGTGGGGGCTTATGGGGATCTTGTATGGAATGGATTATTAGAGTGTAAGCTGGCAGTGGGGGCAGGGGCTGATGGGTAATGGGATATTAGAGTGTAAGCTCAGTGGGCAGGGGCTGATGGGAATGGGATATTAGAGTGTAAGGCTGCAGTGGGGCTACGGGGAGGGAATGGGTATTATAGAGTGTAAGCTCAGTGGGGCAGGGGAGGGAATGGAATATTAGAGTGTAAGCTCATGTGGGGCAGGGGTGAGGCGAATCGGGGATATTAGAGTGTAAGCTGTGGGGCAGGGACTGTGATGGAATGGGATATAGATGGTGTCAGTCTCAGTGGGCGCAGGGGGGAGGGATGGGATATTAGAGTGGTAAGCTCAGTGGGGCCAGGGCTGATGGGAACTGGGTTATTATTAGAGTGTAAGCTGCGTGGGGCAGGGGGGGAGAGATAATGGGATTATTGAGGGTGTCAAGGCTCAGTGGGGCAGGGGGTAGGGAAATGGGTTATATTAGAGTGTAAGGCTCAGTGGGGCAGGGAACTGATGGAATGGAGTATTTGAGTGTAAGCTCAGTGGGGCTTATGGGGGGAGGGAATGGGATTATTCAGAGGTTGTAGAGGCTCAGTGGGGGCAGGGGCTGATGGGAAAGGATATTGCGTGTAAGCCTCAGTGGGGCAGGGGCTGATGGGAAATGGATATTAGAGTGTAAAGCTCAGTGGGGCAGGGGGGCGGAGGAATGGGATTATCTAGAGTGTAAGCTACCAGTGGGCATGGGAAGCTGATGGAATTGGGATATTAGAGTGGTACTCAGTGGGCAGGGGGGAGGGAATGGGATATTAGAGTGTAAGCATCAGTGGGGCCTAGGGGGCTGATGAATGGGTATTTAGAGTGTAAGGCTCAGTGGGGCTAAGGCGGTAGGGAATGGATATTATGAGTGTAAGCTCCGTGGGGCAGGCGACTGATTGGGTTAATGGGATATTAGAAGTGTAAGCTGCAGTGGGGGGCAGGGGCGGAGGTAATGGGATATTATAGTAGTGGTAAGCTCAGTGGGTACAGGGCGGTAGGGAATGGGATATTAGAGTGTAAGCTCAGTGGGGGCAGGGAAGCTGTGGATGGGATATTAGAGTGTTAAGCTTCAGTGGGGCATAGGGGGAGGGAATGGGATATTAGAGTGTAAGCTCAGTGGGGCAGGGCGGAGGGAATTGGGTATTAGAGTGTAAAGCTCAATGTGGGGCAGGGGAGAGGGCAATGGGATATTAGAGTGTAACTCAGTGGGCAGGGGCTGATGGGAATGGATATTTCGAGTGTAAGCTGCAGTGGGTTGCAGGGGCTGATGGATGATTGGGATGATTATAGAGTGTTAAGCTGCAGTGGGCTTAGTGGGGGAGGGATATGGGATATTAGAGTGTAAGCCTCTAGTGGGCTAGGGGCGGAGGGAATGGGATATTAGAGTGTAAGCTTCAAGTGGGGCAAAGGGGCTGATGGGAATGGGATTTAGAGTGTAAGCTCAGTGGTGGCAGGGAGCGGAGGAATGGAGATATTTTAGAAGTGGTAAGCTGAGTGGGGGGCAGGGCTATGGGAATGGGATATTACAGTGTAAGGCTCAGTTGGGGGGGCAGGGGCTGATGGGAATGGATATTAGAGTGTTAAGCTCAGTTGGGGCAGGGACTGATGGTTAATGGTGATATTAGAGTGTAAGGCTCAGTGGGGCAGGGAGCTGATGGGATGGGATTATTGAGTCGGTAAGCTCAGTGGGGCAGGGGGGAGGGAATGGGATATTAGAGTGTAAGCTCAGTGGGCCATGGGTGACTGATGGGGCAATGGGATATTAGAGTGTTAAGCTTCAGTGGGGCAGGGCTGATGGTGAATGGGATATTAGAGTGTAAGGCTCAGTGGGGCAGGGCGGAGGGAATGGGATATTAAGATGTGTAAGCTTCAGTTGGGGCAGGGGCGGAGGGAATGGGTATATTAGGTGTAAAGCTCAGTGGGGGTCAGGGCTGATGGGAATTGGATATTAGGTGTTATAGCTCAGTGGGGCAGGGGGAGGGAATGGGATATTAGATGTGTAAGCTCAGTGGGGCAGGGGCTGATAGGAATTGGGATACTTAGATGTATAAGCTCAGTGGGGCAGGGTCGGAGGAATGGATATTAGAGTGTAAGCTCAGTGGGGGCATCGGTGGGGCGGAGGGAAATGGGTATTAAGAGGTGTAAGCTGCAGTGGGGCAGGGACTGGGATGGGAATGGGATATTAGAGTGTAAGCTCAGTGGGGCAGGGGGGGAGGGGAATGGATATTAGAGTGTAGCTCAGGGGCAGGGGGAGGAATGGGTGATATTAGAGTGTAAGCTCTAGTGGGGAGGGGGGCGTGGAATGGATTTAGAGTGTAAGCTTCAGTGGGGCAGGGGAGAGGGAATGGGATTATTAGAGTGTAAGGCTCAGTTGGGGCATGGGCTGATGGTAATGGGATATAGAGTGTAAGCTCAACTGGGGCAGGGCTGATGGAATGGGATATTAGAGTGTAAAGCTCAGTGGGGGCAGGGGCTTGATGGGAATGGAATATTTAGAGTGTAAGCTCAGTGGGGCAGGGTGGGAGGGAATGGGATATTTAGAGTGTAGGCTCAGTGGGGCAAGGGGCTGATTGGATGGGATATTAGAGTGTTAAGCTCAGTGGGCGGCAGGGGCTGATGGATAATGTGATATTAGAGTGGTAAGCTCAGTGGTGCAGGGGCTGGATGGAATGGGATATTAGAGTGTAAGGCTGTCAGTGGGGCAGGGGCTGATGGAATGCGGATTTATTAGAGTGTAGAGCTCGAGTGGGGGCATAGGGGACTGATGGAATATGGGATATTAGAGTGTAAGCTTTTCAGTGGGACAGGGGTGAGGGAATGGGTATTTAGAGTGTAAGCTTCATGTGGGGCAGGGGGGAGGGATGGGTATATTAGAGTGTTAAGTTCAGTGGGCAGGGACTGATGGTAATGGGATATTAGAGTGTAAGCTCAGTGGGACAGGGGGATGGGAATGGATATTAGAGTGTTAAGCTGCAGTGGGGCAAGGGGGGGGACGGGAATCGGGATATTAGAGTGTAACGCTGGCAGTGCGGGGCAGGGACTGGATGGGAATGGGATGATTAGAGTGTAGCTCAGTGGGGGCAGCGCTGATGGGTAATGGTATATTAGAGTGTAGGCTCAGTGGGCAGGGGCTGATGGGAATGGCATATTAGAGTGTTAAGGCTGGCAGGTGGGGCAGGTGGGAGGGTATATGGGTACTAATTAGTAGTGTTAAGCTCAGTGGGGCAGCGGGGAGGGTAAATGGGATACATTAGAGTGTGAAGCTCAGTGGGGCAGGGGGGAGTGTAAGAATGGGAGAATATTTAGAGTGTAGCTTGCAGTGGGCAGGGACTGATGGGTAATGGAATCTTAGAGTGTTATAGCTGCAGTGGGGCAGGGGGGAGGGAATGGGATATTAGAAGTGTAAGCTGCAGTTGGGGCTAGGGGCTGTATGGAATGGGATATTGATGTTAAGCTCGTGGGGCAGGTGGGAGGGTGGCGATTATTAGAAGTTGTCAGGCTCAGTGGGGGCAGAGGGGGGAAGGAATGGGATATTAGAGGTAAAGCTCAGTGGGGGCTAGGCGACTGATGGGAAATAGGATATATAGAGTGTAAGCTCGTGGGGCAGGGGGAGGGAATGGGAATATTAGAGTGTAAGCTCAGTGGGGCAGGGGCTGATGGAATGGATATTAGAGTGTAAGCCCTCAGTGGGCAGGGGGCTGATGGCGATAATGGGATATTCGAGTGTAGCTGCAGTGGGGCTAGGGGGCGGAGGGATATGGGATATTAGAGCTGTAGCTTAGTTGGGGGGCAGGGACTGATGGGAATTGGATAATTAGAGTGTAAGCTCAGTGGGCAGGGAGGAGGGAATGGGATATTAGAGTGTTAAGCTCAGTGGGGGCAGTGGGCTGATGGAATGGGAATATTAGAGTGTAAGCTCAGGGGCAGGGCGGAGGAATGGGATAATTAGAGTGTAAGCTCAGTGGGGCAGGAACTGAATGGGAATGGGATATTAGAGTGTTAAAGGGCTCAGGTGGGCAAGTGGGCGGTAGGTAATGGGATATTAGAGTGTATAGCTCAGTGGGACGGGCGGAGGAATGCGGGATATTAGAGTGTAAGGCTCTAAGTGGGGCAGTGGGCTGATGGGAAATGGCGAATATTAGAGTGTAGCTCATGGTGGGGCAGGTGGGGAGGGATAATGGGTATTAGACGTGTAAGGCTCAGTGGGGCTAGGGGGGCGGAGGGGTAATGTGATATTAGAGTGTAAGGCCTCAGTGGGGCTAGGGGGGAGAGGAAGGGATATTAAGAGTGTAAGCTCAGTGGGGCAGGGGCTGATGGGATGGGATATTAGAGTGTAAGCTCAGTGGGCAGGGGGCTGATTGGGAATGGGATTATTAGTATGTGTAAGGGCTCAAGTGGGGCTAGGGGGGAGGGTAATGGGATATTAGATAGTGTAGCTCAGTGGGGCTAGGGGCGGAGGGAATGGGATATTAGACGTGTATAGCTCACAGTGGGGCTAGGGCTGATGGGAATGGGAATATTAGAGTGTAAGCTCAGTGGGGCAGGGGGGCGGAGGAATGGGATATTAGAGTGTAAGCTCAGTGGGGCAGGGGCTGATGGGAATGGGATATTAGAGTGTAAGCTCAGTGGGGCAGTGTCGGGGGGGGAATGGGATATTAGAGTGTAAGCTCAGTGGGCAGGGGCGGAGGGAATGGGATATTAGAGTGTAAGCTCAGTGGGGCAGGGGGCTGATGGCATAATGGGATATTAGAGTGTAAGCTCAGTGGGGCAGGGCGGAGGGAATGGGATATTAGAGTGTAAGCTCAGTGGGGCAGGGGGGAGGGGAATGGGATATTAGAGTGTAAGCTCAGTGGGGCAGCGGCGAGTAGGAAATCCCGGGATATTAGAGTGTAAGCTCAGTGGGGCAGGGCGGTCCCTACGCGCCGAATGGGATACTTAGAGTGTAAGCTCAGTGGGGTCAAGGGGCTGCTATGGGATGGCGATATTAGAGTGTAAGCTCAGTGGGGCAGGGGGTAGGGAATGGGATATTAGAGTGTAAGCTCAGTGGGGCAGGGGGGGGGAATGGGATATTAGAGTGTAAGCTCAGTGGGGGCAGGGCTGATGGAATGGGATATTAGAGTGTAAGCTCAGTGGGGCAGGGGGGAGGGAATGGGATATTAGAGTGTAAGCTCAGGGTGCAAGGGGGCTGATGAATGGGATATTAGAGTGTAAGCTCAGTGGGGCAGAGGGTGGAGGGAATGGGATATTAGAGTGTAAGCTCAGTGGGCAGGGGGGGTAGGGTAATGGGATATTAGAGTGTAAGCTCAGTGGGGCAGGGGGCTGATGGGAATGGGATATTAGAGTGTAAGCTCAGTGGGCAGGGGCTGATGGGAAATGGGATATTAGAGTGTAAGCTCAGTGGGGCAGGGGGGAGGGAATGGGATATTAGAGTGTAAGCTCATGTGGGCTTAGGGGGCGGAGGGAATGGGATATTAGAGTGTAAGCTCAGTGGGGTGGCTAGGCAGGGGTTAGGGAATGGGATATTAGAGTGTAAGCTCAGTGGGGCGGGGGGCGGAGGAATGGGATATTAGAGTGTAAGCTCAGTGGGGCAGGGGGGAGGTGATGGGATATTAGAGTGTAAGCTCAGTGGGGCAGGGGCGGAGGGAATGGGATATTAGAGTGTAAGCTCAGTGGGGCAGGGGGGTAGGGAATGGGATATTAGAGTGTAAGCTCAGTGGGGCAGGGGGGAGGGAATGGGATATTAGAGTGTAAGCTCAGTGGGGCAGGGGGAGGGGAATGGGATATTAGGAAGTGTAAGCTCAGTGGGGCAGGGGCTGATGGAATGGGATATTAGAGTGTAAGCTCAGTGGGGCAGGGGCTGATGGGAATGGGATATTAGAGTGTAAGCTCAGTGGGGCTAGGGGGAGGGAATGGGATATTAGAGTGTAAGCTCAGTGGGGCAGGGGCTGATGGTAATGGGATATTAGAGTGTAAGCTCAGTGGGCAGGGGCTGATGGGAAAGGGATATTAGAGTGTAAGCTCAGTGGGGCAGGGGCTGAGGGAAATGGGATATTAGAGTGTAAGCTCAGTGGGGCAGGGAGCTGATGGGAATGGGATATTAGAGTGTAAGCTCAGTGGGGCTTTACGGGGTCTTGATGGGAATGGGATATTAGAGTGTAAGCTCAGTGGGGCAGGGGCTGATGGGAATGGGATATTAGAGTGTAAGCTCAGTGGGCATGGGGCTGATGGGAAATGGGATATTAGAGTGTAAGCTCAGTGGGGCAGGGACTGATGGGAATGGGATATTAGAGTGTAAGCTCAGTGGGGCAGGATGGGGGAGGGAATGGGATATTAGAGTGTAAGCTCAGTGGGAACAGAGGGGGAGGGAATGGGATATTAGAGTGTAAGCTCTAGTGGGGCACGGGGGGAGGGAATGGGATATTAGAGTGTAAGCTCAGTGGGGCAGGGGGGTTAGGGAATGGGATATTAGAGTGTAAGCTCAGTGGGGCAGGGGGGAGGGAATGGGATATTAGAGTGTAAGCTCAGTGGGGCAGGGGTGATGGGAATGGGATATTAGAGTGTAAGCTCAGTGGGGCAGGGGAGGAGGGAATGGGATATTAGAGTGTAAGCTCAGTGGGGCAGGGCGGAGGGAATGATATTAGAGTGTAAGCTCAGTGGGGCAGGGGGGAGGGAATGGGATATTAGAGTGTAAGCTCAGTGGGGCAGGGGGCGGGAATGGGATATTAGAGTGTAAGCTCAGTGGGGCAGGGGGGAGGGTAATGGGATATTAGAGTGTAAGCTCAAGTGGGGCATGGGGGAGGGAATGGGATATTAGAGTGTAAGCTCAGTGGGGCAGGGGCTGATTGGAATGGGATATTAGAGTGTAAGCTCAGTGGGCAGGGAACTGATGGGATATGGATATTAGAGTGTAAGCTCAGTGGGGCAGGGGGGAGGGAATGGGATATTAGAGTGTAAGCTCAGTGGGGCACAGGGGGGGAGGGAAATGGGTATTAGAGTGTAAGCTCAGTGGGGGCAGGGCTGATGGGAATGGGATATTAGAGTGTAAGCTCAGTGGGGCTAGGGCTGATGGGATGGGATATTAGAGTGTAAGCTCAGTGGGGCAGGGGGGGGAGGGAATGGGATATTAGAGTGTAAGCTCAGTGGGGGCAGGGGGAGGGAATGGGATATTAGAGTGTAAGCTCAGTGGGGCAGGGGCTGATCGGGAATGGGATATTAGAGTGTAAGCTCAGTGGGGCAGGGCTGATTGGAATGGGATATTAGAGTGTAAGCTCAGTGGGGCAGGGGGAGGGAATGGGATATTAGAGTGTAAGCTCAGTGGGGCAGGGGCTGATGGATAATGGATATTAGAGTGTAAGCTCAGTGGGGCAGTGGGGAGAATGGGATATTAGAGTGTAAGCTGCAGTGGGGCAGGGGGGAGGGAATGGGATATTAGAGTGTAAGCTCAGTGGGGCAGGGGGGAGGGAATGGGATATTAGAGTGTAAGCTCAGTGGGGGCATGAGGGGCTGATGGAATGGGATATTAGAGTGTAAGCTCAGTGGGGCAGGGGGGAGGAATGGGATATTAGAGTGTAAGCTCAGTGGGGCAGGGAACTGATGGACATGGGATATTAGAGTGTAAGCTCAGTGGGCGAGGGGGGAGGGAATGGGATATTAGAGTGTAAGCTCAGTGGGGCAGGGGCTGATGGGAATGGGATATTAGAGTGTAAGCTCAGTGGGGCAGGGGGGAGGGAATGGGATATTAGAGTGTAAGCTCAGTGGGGCAGGGGGGAGGGAATGGGTATATTAGAGTGTAAGCTCAGTGGGGCAGGGGGCTGATGGTAATGGGATATTAGAGTGTAAGCTCAGTGGGGCAGGGGCTGATGGGAATGGGATATTAGAGTGTAAGCTCAGTGGGGCAGGGGCGGAGGGAATGGGATATTAGAAGTGTAAGCTCATGTGTGGGCAGGGGGGAGGGAATGGGATATTAGAGTGTAAGCTCAGTGGCGCAGGGGGAGAGGGAATGGGATATTAGAGTGTAAGCTCAGTGGGGCAGGGGCTGATGGGAATGGGATATTAGAGTGTAAGCTCAGTGGGGCATCGGGGGAGGGAATGGGATATTAGAGTGTAAGCTCAGTGGGGCAGGGGCTGATGGTAATGGATATTAGAGTGTAAGCTCAGTGGGGCAGGGGCTGATGGAATGGGATATTAGAGTGTAAGCTCAGTGGGGCAGGGGGGGAGGGAATGGGATATTAGAGTGTAAGCTCAGTGGGGCAGTGTGGTCTGATGGGAATGGGATATTAGAGTGTAAGCTCAGTGGGGCAGGGGCTGTATGGGTAATGGGATATTAGAGTGTAAGCTCAGTGGGGCAGGGGCTGAGGAATGGGATATTAGAGTGTAAGCTCAGTGGGGCAGGGGGGAAGGGAATGGGATATTAGAGTGTAAGCTCAGTGGGGCAGGGGCTGGAGGGAATGGGATATTAGAGTGTAAGCTCAGTGGGGCAGGGGGGGAGGGAATGGGATATTAGAGTGTAAGCTCAGTGGGGCAGGGGCTGATGGATGGGATATTAGAGTGTAAGCTCAGTGGGGCACGGGGCTGATGGGAATGGGATATTAGAGTGTAAGCTCAGTGGGGCAGGGGCTGATGGGAATGGGATATTAGAGTGTAAGCTCAGTGGGGCAGGGGGGGGGAATGGGATATTAGAGTGTAAGCTCAGTGGGGCAGGGGCTGATGGGAATGGGATATTAGAGTGTAAGCTCAGTGGGGCAGGGGCTGATGGGAATGGGATATTAGAGTGTAAGCTCAGTGGGCAGGGGGGAGGGAATGGGATATTAGAGTGTAAGCTCAGTGGGGCAGGGGGGAGGGAATGGGATATTAGAGTGTAAGCTCAGTGGGGCAGGGGGAGGGAATGGGATATTAGAGTGTAAGCTCAGTGGGGCAGGGCTGAGGGAATGGGATATTAGAGTGTAAGCTCAGTGGGGCAGGGGCTGATGGGAATGGGATATTAGAGTGTAAGCTCAGTGGGGCAGGGGGGAGGGAATGGGATATTAGAGTGTAAGCTCAGTGGGGCAGGGGGGAGGGAATGGGATATTAGAGTGTAAGCTCAGTGGGGCAGGGGGGAGGGAATGGGATATTAGAGTGTAAGCTCAGTGGGGCAGGGGGGAGGGAATGGGATATTAGAGTGTAAGCTCAGTGGGGCAGGGGGGAGGGAATGGGATATTAGAGTGTAAGCTCAGTGGGGCAGGGCTGGGGGAATGGGATATTAGAGTGTAAGCTCAGTGGGGCAGGGGGAGGGAATGGGATATTAGAGTGTAAGCTCAGTGGGGCAGGGGCTGAGGGAATGGGATATTAGAGTGTAAGCTCAGTGGGGCAGAGGCGGAGGGAATGGGATATTAGAGTGTAAGCTCAGTGGGCAGGGGCGGAGGGAATGGGATATTAGAGTGTAAGCTCAGTGGGGCAGGGGGGAGGGAATGGGATATTAGAGTGTAAGCTCAGTGGGGCAGGGCTGATGGGAATGGGATATTAGAGTGTAAGCTCAGTGGGGCAGGGGGGAGGGAATGGGATATTAGAGTGTAAGCTCAGTGGGGCAGGGGGGAGGGAATGGGATATTAGAGTGTAAGCTCAGTGGGGCAGGGGCTGATGGGAATGGGATATTAGAGTGTAAGCTCAGTGGGGCAGGGGGGAGGGAATGGGATATTAGAGTGTAAGCTCAGTGGGGCAGGGGCTGATGGAATGGGATATTAGAGTGTAAGCTCAGTGGGGCAGGGGCTGAGGGAATGGGATATTAGAGTGTAAGCTCAGTGGGGCAGGGGCTGATGGGAATGGGATATTAGAGTGTAAGCTCAGTGGGGGCAGGGCTGAGGGAATGGGATATTAGAGTGTAAGCTCAGTGGGGCAGGGCTGATGGGAATGGATATTAGAGTGTAAGCTCAGTGGGGCAGGGCGCTGATGGGAATGGGATATTAGAGTGTAAGCTCAGTGGGGCAGGGGGGAGGGAATGGGATATTAGAGTGTAAGCTCAGTGGGGCAGGGGCTGATAGGGAATGGGATATTAGAGTGTAAGCTCAGTGGGGCAGGGGGGAGGGAATGGGATATTAGAGTGTAAGCTCAGTGGGGCAGGGGCTGATGGGAAATGGGATATTAGAGTGTAAGCTCAGTGGGGCAGGGGGGAGGGAATGGGATATTAGAGTGTAAGCTCAGTGGGGCAGGGGGGAGGGAATGGGATATTAGAGTGTAAGCTCAGTGGGGCAGGGGCTGATGGGAATGGGATATTAGAGTGTAAGCTCAGTGGGGCAGGGGGAGGGAATGGGATATTAGAGTGTAAGCTCAGTGGGGCAGGGACTGATGGGAATGGGATATTAGAGTGTAAGCTCAGTGGGGCAGGGGGGAGGGAATGGGATATTAGAGTGTAAGCTCAGTGGGGCAGGGGGGAGGGAATGGGATATTAGAGTGTAAGCTCAGTGGGGCAGGGGCTGATGGGAATGGGATATTAGAGTGTAAGCTCAGTGGGGCAGGGGCTGATGGGAATGGGATATTAGAGTGTAAGCTCAGTGGGGCAGGGGGGAGGGAATGGGATATTAGAGTGTAAGCTCAGTGGGGCAGGGCTGATGGGAATGGGATATTAGAGTGTAAGCTCAGTGGGGCAGGGGCTGATGGGAATGGGATATTAGAGTGTAAGCTCAGTGGGCAGGGCTGATGGGAATGGGATATTAGAGTGTAAGCTCAGTGGGGCAGGGGCTGATGGGAATGGGATATTAGAGTGTAAGCTCAGTGGGGCAGGGCTGATGGGAATGGGATATTAGAGTGTAAGCTCAGTGGGCAGGGGGGAGGGAATGGGATATTAGAGTGTAAGCTCAGTGGGGCAGGGGGAGGGAATGGGATATTAGAGTGTAAGCTCAGTGGGGCAGGGGCTGATGGGAATGGGATATTAGAGTGTAAGCTCAGTGGGGCAGGGGCTGATGGGAATGGGATATTAGAGTGTAAGCTCAGTGGGGCAGGGGGGAGGGAATGGGATATTAGAGTGTAAGCTCAGTGGGGCAGGGGGGAGGGAATGGGATATTAGAGTGTAAGCTCAGTGGGGCAGGGGGAGGGAATGGGATATTAGAGTGTAAGCTCAGTGGGGCAGGGGGGGGAATGGGATATTAGAGTGTAAGCTCAGTGGGGCAGGGGCTGATGGGAATGGGATATTAGAGTGTAAGCTCAGTGGGGCAGGGGGGAGGAATGGGATATTAGAGTGTAAGCTCAGTGGGGCAGGGGGGAGGGAATGGGATATTAGAGTGTAAGCTCAGTGGGGCAGGGGGGAGGGAATGGGATATTAGAGTGTAAGCTCAGTGGGGCAGGGGGAGGGAATGGGATATTAGAGTGTAAGCTCAGTGGGGCAGGGGGGAGGGAATGGGATATTAGAGTGTAAGCTCAGTGGGGCAGGGGGGGGAATGGGATATTAGAGTGTAAGCTCAGTGGGGCAGGGGGGAGGGAATGGGATATTAGAGTGTAAGCTCAGTGGGCAGGGGGGGGGAATGGGATATTAGAGTGTAAGCTCAGTGGGGCAGGGGGAGGGAATGGGATATTAGAGTGTAAGCTCAGTGGGGCAGGGGGGAGGGAATGGGATATTAGAGTGTAAGCTCAGTGGGGCAGGGCGGAGGAATGGGATATTAGAGTGTAAGCTCAGTGGGGCAGGGCTGAGGGAATGGGATATTAGAGTGTAAGCTCAGTGGGGCAGGGGGGAGGGAATGGGATATTAGAGTGTAAGCTCAGTGGGGCAGGGGCTGATGGGAATGGGATATTAGAGTGTAAGCTCAGTGGGGCAGGGGCGGAGGAATGGGATATTAGAGTGTAAGCTCAGTGGGGCAGGGCGGAGGGAATGGGATATTAGAGTGTAAGCTCAGTGGGGCAGGGGGAGGGAATGGGATATTAGAGTGTAAGCTCAGTGGGGCAGGGGCTGATGGGAATGGGATATTAGAGTGTAAGCTCAGTGGGGCAGGGGGAGGGAATGGGATATTAGAGTGTAAGCTCAGTGGGGCAGGGGGGAGGGAATGGGATATTAGAGTGTAAGCTCAGTGGGCAGGGGCTGATGGGAATGGGATATTAGAGTGTAAGCTCAGTGGGGCAGGGGGGAGGGAATGGGATATTAGAGTGTAAGCTCAGTGGGGCAGGGGGGAGGGAATGGGATATTAGAGTGTAAGCTCAGTGGGGCAGGGGGGAGGGAATGGGATATTAGAGTGTAAGCTCAGTGGGGCAGGGGGAGGAATGGGGATATTAGAGTGTAAGCTCAGTGGGGCAGGGCGGGAGGGAATGGGATATTAGAGTGTAAGCTCAGTGGGGCAGGCGGAGGGAATGGGATATTAGAGTGTAAGCTCAGTGGGCAGGGGGGAGGGAATGGGATATTAGAGTGTAAGCTCAGTGGGGCAGGGGCTGATGGGAATGGGATATTAGAGTGTAAGCTCAGTGGGGCAGGGCGGAGGGAATGGGATATTAGAGTGTAAGCTCAGTGGGGCAGGGGGAGGGAATGGGATATTAGAGTGTAAGCTCAGTGGGGCAGGGGGAGGGAATGGGATATTAGAGTGTAAGCTCAGTGGGGCAGGGGCTGATGGAATGGGATATTAGAGTGTAAGCTCAGTGGGGCAGGGGAGGGAATGGGATATTAGAGTGTAAGCTCAGTGGGGCAGGGGGAGGGAATGGGATATTAGAGTGTAAGCTCAGTGGGGCAGGGGCGGAGGGAATGGGATATTAGAGTGTAAGCTCAGTGGGGCAGGGGGGAGGGAATGGGATATTAGAGTGTAAGCTCAGTGGGGCAGGGCTGATGGGAATGGGATATTAGAGTGTAAGCTCAGTGGGGCAGGGGCTGATGGAATGGGATATTAGAGTGTAAGCTCAGTGGGGCAGGGGCTGATGGGAATGGGATATTAGAGTGTAAGCTCAGTGGGGCAGGGGCTGATGGGAATGGGATATTAGAGTGTAAGCTCAGTGGGGCAGGGGCTGATGGGAATGGGATATTAGAGTGTAAGCTCAGTGGGGCAGGGGAGGGAATGGGATATTAGAGTGTAAGCTCAGTGGGGCAGGGGGAGGGAATGGGATATTAGAGTGTAAGCTCAGTGGGGCAGGGGGAGGGAATGGGATATTAGAGTGTAAGCTCAGTGGGGCAGGGGCTGATGGGAATGGGATATTAGAGTGTAAGCTCAGTGGGGCAGGGACTGATGGAATGGGATATTAGAGTGTAAGCTCAGTGGGCAGGGGGGAGGGAATGGGATATTAGAGTGTAAGCTCAGTGGGGCAGGGGCTGATGGGAATGGGATATTAGAGTGTAAGCTCAGTGGGGCAGGGACTGATGGGAATGGGATATTAGAGTGTAAGCTCAGTGGGGCAGGGGGAGGGAATGGGATATTAGAGTGTAAGCTCAGTGGGGCAGGGGGGAGGGAATGGGATATTAGAGTGTAAGCTCAGTGGGGCAGGGCTGATGGGAATGGGATATTAGAGTGTAAGCTCAGTGGGGCAGGGGGGGGGAATGGGATATTAGAGTGTAAGCTCAGTGGGGCAGGGGGGAGGGAATGGGATATTAGAGTGTAAGCTCAGTGGGGCAGGGGGAGGGAATGGGATATTAGAGTGTAAGCTCAGTGGGGCAGGGGGGAGGGAATGGGATATTAGAGTGTAAGCTCAGTGGGGCAGGGGCTGATGGGAATGGGATATTAGAGTGTAAGCTCAGTGGGGCAGGGGGGAGGGAATGGGATATTAGAGTGTAAGCTCAGTGGGGCAGGGACTGATGGGAATGGGATATTAGAGTGTAAGCTCACTGGGGCAGGGACTGATGGGAATGGGATATTAGAGTGTAAGCTCAGTGGGGCAGGGGCTGATGGGAATGGGATATTAGAGTGTAAGCTCAGTGGGGCAGGGCTGATGGGAATGGGATATTAGAGTGTAAGCTCAGTGGGGCAGGGCTGATGGGAATGGGATATTAGAGTGTAAGCTCAGTGGGGCAGGGCTGATGGAATGGGATATTAGAGTGTAAGCTCAGTGGGGCAGGGGCTGATGGGAATGGGATATTAGAGTGTAAGCTCAGTGGGGCAGGGGGAGGGAATGGGATATTAGAGTGTAAGCTCAGTGGGGCAGGGGGGAGGGAATGGGATATTAGAGTGTAAGCTCAGTGGGGCAGGGGCTGATGGGAATGGGATATTAGAGTGTAAGCTCAGTGGGGCAGGGGGAGGGAATGGGATATTACAGTGTAAGCTCAGTGGGGCAGGGGGGAGGGAATGGGATATTAGAGTGTAAGCTCAGTGGGGCAGGGGCTGATGGGAATGGGATATTAGAGTGTAAGCTCAGTGGGGCAGGGGGAGGGAATGGGATATTAGAGTGTAAGCTCACTGGGGCAGGGGCTGATGGAATGGGATATTAGAGTGTAAGCTCAGTGGGGCAGGGCTGATGGGAATGGGATATTAGAGTGTAAGCTCAGTGGGGCAGGGGCTGATGGGAATGGGATATTAGAGTGTAAGCTCAGTGGGGCAGGGGCTGATGGGAATGGGATATTAGAGTGTAAGCTCAGTGGGGCAGGGGCTGATGGGAATGGGATATTAGAGTGTAAGCTCAGTGGGGCAGGGGGGAGGAATGGGATATTAGAGTGTAAGCTCAGTGGGCAGGGGGAGGGAATGGGATATTAGAGTGTAAGCTCAGTGGGGCAGGGGGAGGGAATGGGATATTAGAGTGTAAGCTCAGTGGGGCAGGGGCTGATGGGAATGGGATATTAGAGTGTAAGCTCAGTGGGGCAGGGCTGATGGGAATGGGATATTAGAGTGTAAGCTCAGTGGGACAGGGGGGGGGAATGGGATATTAGAGTGTAAGCTCAGTGGGCAGGGGCTGATGGAATGGGATATTAGAGTGTAAGCTCAGTGGGGCAGGACTGATGGAATGGGATATTAGAGTGTAAGCTCAGTGGGCAGGGGGGAGGGAATGGGATATTAGAGTGTAAGCTCAGTGGGGCAGGGGGAGGGAATGGGATATTAGAGTGTAAGCTCAGTGGGGCAGGGCTGATGGGAATGGGAATATTAGAGTGTAAGCTCAGTGGGGCAGGGGGGAGGGAATGGGATATTAGAGTGTAAGCTCAGTGGGGCAGGGGAGGGAATGGGATATTAGAGTGTAAGCTCAGTGGGGCAGGGGGGAGGGAATGGGATATTAGAGTGTAAGCTCAGTGGGGCAGGGGGGAGGGAATGGGATATTAGAGTGTAAGCTCAGTGGGGCAGGGCTGATGGGAATGGGATATTAGAGTGTAAGCTCAGTGGGGCAGGGGGGAGGGAATGGGATATTAGAGTGTAAGCTCACTGGGGCAGGGACTGATGGGAATGGGATATTAGAGTGTAAGCTCACTGGGGCAGGACTGATGGGAATGGGATATTAGAGTGTAAGCTCAGTGGGGCAGGGGCTGATGGAATGGGATATTAGAGTGTAAGCTCAGTGGGGCAGGGCTGATGGGAATGGGATATTAGAGTGTAAGCTCAGTGGGGCAGGGGCTGATGGGAATGGGATATTAGAGTGTAAGCTCAGTGGGGCAGGGGCTGATGGGAATGGGATATTAGAGTGTAAGCTCAGTGGGGCAGGGGCTTGATGGGAATGGGATATTAGAGTGTAAGCTCAGTGGGCAGGGGGGAGGGAATGGGATATTAGAGTGTAAGCTCAGTGGGGCAGGGGGGAGGGAATGGGATATTAGAGTGTAAGCTCAGTGGGGGGCAGGGGCTGATGGGAATGGGATATTAGAGTGTAAGCTCAGTGGGGCAGGGGGAGGGAATGGGATATTACAGTGTTAAGCTCAGTGGGGCAGGGGGGAGGGAATGGGATATTAGAGTGTAAGCTCAGTGGGGCAGGGGCTGGATGGGAATGGGATATTAGAGTGTAAGCTCAGTGGGGCAGGGGGGAGGGAATGGGATATTAGAGTGTAAGCTCACTGGGGCAGGGGCTGATGGGAATGGGATAATTAGAGTGTAAGCTCAGTGGGGCAGGGGCTGATGGGAATGCGGATATTAGAGTGTAAGCTCAGTGCGGCAGGGGCTGATGGGGAATGGGATATTAGAGTGTAAGCTCAGTGGCAGGCAGGGGGGCTGGGGCTGATGGGAATGGGATATTTAGAGTGTAAGCTCAGTGGGGCAGGGGGGAGGGAATGGGGATATTAGAGTGTAAGCTCAGTGGGGCAGGGGGGAGGGAAATGGGATATTAGAGTGTAAGCTCAGTGGGGGCAGGGGGAGGGAATGGGATATTAGAGTGTAGCTCAGTGGGGCAGGGGCTGATGGGAATGGATATTAGAGTGTAAGCTCAGTGGGGGCAGGGACTGATGGGAATGGGATATTAGAGTGTAAGCTCAGTGGGACAGGGGAGGGAATGGGATATTAGAGTGTAAGCTCAGTGGGGCAGGGGCTGATGGGAATGGATATTAGAGTGTAAGCTCAGTGGGGCAGGGACTGATGGGAATGGATATTAGAGTGTAAGCTCAGTGGGGCAGGGGGAGGAAATGGGATATTAGAGTGTAAGCTTCAGTGGGGCAGGGGGGAGCGAATGGGATATTAGAGTGTAAGCTCAGTGGGGCAGGGGCTGATGGGAATGGGAATATTAGAGTGTAAGCTCAGTGGGGCAGGGGGGAGGAATGGGATATTAGAGTGTAAGCTCAGTGGGGCAGGGGGGAGGGAATGGGATATTAGAGTTGTAAGCTCAGTGGGCCAGGGGGGAGGGAATGGGATATTAGAGTGTAAAGCTCAGTGGGGCAGGGGGGAGGGAATGGGATATTAGAGTGTAAGCTCAGTGGGCAGGGGCTTGATGGGAATGCGGATATTAGAGTGTAAGCTCAGTGGGCAGGGGGAGGGAATGGGATATTAGAGTGTAAGCTCACTGGGGCAGGGACTGATGGGAATGGGATATTAGAGTGTAAGCTCACTGGGGCAGGGACTGATGGGAATGGGATATTAGAGTGTAAGCTCAGTGGGCAGGGGCTGATGGGAATGGGTATTAGAGGTTAAGCTCAGTGGGGCAGGGGCTGATGGGGAATGGGATATTAGAGTGTAAGCTCAGTGGGGCAGGGGCTGATGGGAATGGGGATATTAGAGTGTAAGCTCAGTGGGGCAGGGGCTGATGGAATGGGATATTAGAGTGTAAGCTCAGTGGGGCAGGGGCTGATGGAATGGGATATTAGAGTGTAAGCTCAGTGGGGCAGGGGGGAGGGAATGGGATATTAGAGTGTAAGCTCAGTGGGGCAGGGGCTGATGGGAATGGGATATTAGAGTGTAAGCTCAGTGGGGCAGGGGGGGGAATGGGATATTAGAGTGTAAGCTCAGTGGGGCAGGACTGATGGGGATGGATATTAGAGTTGTGTAGCTCAGTGGGGCAGGGGGGAGGAATGGATATTAGAGTGTAAGCTCAGTGGGGCAGGGGGGAGGGAATGGATATTAGAGTGTAAGCTCAGTGGGGGGCAGGGGGCGAGGGGAATGGGATATTAGAGTGTAAGCTCAGTGGGGCAGGGGCTGATGGGAATGGGATATTAGAGTGTAAGCTCAGTGGGGCAGGACTGATGGGAATGGGATATTAGAGTGTAAGCTCAGTGGGGCAGGGGGGAGGGAATGGGATATTAGAGTGTAAGCTCAGTGGGGCAGGGGCGGAGGGAATGGGATATTAGAGTGTAAGCTCAGTGGGGCAGGGGGAGGGAATGGGATATTAGAGTGTAAGCTCAGTGGGGCAGGGGCTGATGGGAATGGGATATTAGAGTGTAAGCTCAGTGGGGCAGGGCTGATGGGAATGGGATATTAGAGTGTAAGCTCAGTGGGGCAGGGGGAGGGAATGGATATTAGAGTGTAAGCTCAGTGGGGCAGGGCGGAGGGAATGGGATATTAGAGTGTAAGCTCAGTGGGGCAGGGGCGGAGGGAATGGGATATTAGAGTGTAAGCTCAGTGGGGCAGGGGGGAGGGAATGGGATATTAGAGTGTAAGCTCAGTGGGGCAGGGGCTGATGGGAATGGGATATTAGAGTGTAAGCTCAGTGGGGCAGGGCGGAGGGAATGGGATATTAGAGTGTAAGCTCAGTGGGGCAGGGGCGGAGGGAATGGGATATTAGAGTGTAAGCTCAGTGGGGCAGGGGGGAGGGAATGGGATATTAGAGTGTAAGCTCAGTGGGGCAGGGGGAGGGAATGGGATATTAGAGTGTAAGCTCAGTGGGGCAGGGGCTGATGGAATGGGATATTAGAGTGTAAGCTCAGTGGGGCAGGGGGGAGGGAATGGGATATTAGAGTGTAAGCTCAGTGGGGCAGGGGGGGAGGGATAGGGGCGGAGCCAGTAGGGGGCGCGGCTCCCGGAGACATTGCTTGGGCCCCAGTTGCCCGGGGGGGGGGGGGGGGGGGGGGGACAGTAGGACCCGGGGGCCAATACCCCCCCTCCCCCACAGGCAATGACTCCCTCCCTGGGGCGGGGACTGTAGAATACCAGAGAGCGGTGCATTCTGGGTAGGGGCGGGGCTTGGGAGGAACCTCATGGAAAGAGTAGTCACATGGGTCTCCCAGTCATGTGACCAGCCGGCAGAATCACGTGTGTGAGTGACTGTTCTGCCGGACTCGCTGCCGGGATGGGAGGTGAGACGCTGCGCCCTGCGCTAGCCCCGCCCTTATTAACCCCGCCCCTACCTGTACCTCTATGGCCTCTTTAGCCCCTCCCCCACGATCCTTGCCCGCGTCACCGTGTCCCCAGTTTTGCCCATATTAATTAGTCCCCTCCATTAGCCCCTCCCTCACAGCCCTGCCTTCATTAGCCCCTCCCCTGCCCATATTAATTAGTCCCCTACCTTAGCCCCTTCCTCACAGCCCTTCCTTCATTAGCCCCTCCCATGCCCATATTAATTAGTCCCCTACATTAGCCCCTCCCTCACAGCCCTTCCTTCATTAGCCCCTCCCCTGCCCATATTAATTAGTCCCCTACCTTAGCCCCTCCCTCACAGCCCTACCTTCATTAGCCCCTCCCCTGCCCATATTAATTAGTCTTCTACCATAGCCCCTCCCTCACAGCCCTTCCTTTATTAGCCCCTCCCCTGCCCATATTAATTAGTCCCCTAACCTTAGCCCCTCCCTCACAGCCCTTCCTTCATTAGCCCCTCCCCTGCCCATATTAATTAGTCCCCTACCTTAGCCCCTCCCTCACAGCCCTTCCTCATTAGCCCCTCCCCTGCCCATATTAATTAGTCCCCTACCTTAGCCCCTCCCTCACAAGCCCTTCCTTCATTAGCCCCTCCCCTGCCCATATTAATTAGTCCCCTACCTTAGCCCCTCCCTCACAGCCCTTCCTTCATTAGCCCCTCCCCTGCCCATATTAATTAGTCCCCTACATTAGCCCCTCCCTCACAGCCCTTCCTTCCCCTACCTGTACCTCTTCTATTAGCCCCTCCCTCACAGTTCTGCCTTCTAGCCCCTCCCCTGCCCATATTAATTAGTCCCCTACCTGTACCTCTTCTATTAGCCCCTCCCTCACAGCCCTGCCTTCATTAGCCCCTCCCCTGCCCATTTTAATTAGTCCCCTACCTGTACCTCTTCTATTAGCCCCTCCCTCACAGCCCTTCCATTCATTAGCCCCTCCCCTCGCCCATATTTAATTAGTTCCCCTACCTGTGCCTCTTCTATTAGCCCCTCCCTCACAGCCCTGCCTTCATTAGCCCCTCCCCTGCCCATATTAATTAGTTCCCTACCTTGTTACCTCTTCTATTAGCCCCTCCCTCACAGCCCTGCCTTCATTAGCCCCTCCCCTGCCCATATTAATTAGTCCCCTACCTGTGCCTCTTCTATTAGCCCCTCCCTCACAGCCCTGCCTTCATTAGCCCCTCCCCTGCCCATATTAATTAGTTCCCTACCTGTACCTCTTCTATTAGCCCCTCCCTCACAGCCCTGCCTTCATTAGCCCCTCCCCTGCCCATATTAATTAGTCCCCTACCTTAGCCCCTCCCTCACAGCCCTGCCTTCATTAGCCCCTCCCCTGCCCATATTCGGGGTACAGGGCATATTCGGGGTACAGGGCATATTCGGGGTACAGAGTATATTTGGGGTACAGAGTACATTTGGGGTACAGAGTATATACGGGGTACATGGCATATTCGGGGTACAGAGTATATTCGGTTACAGGGCATATTCGGGGTACAGGGCATATTCAGGGTACAGAACATATTCGAGGTACAGGGCATATTCGGGGTACAGAGTATATTCGGGGTACAGGGTATATTTGGGGTACAGAGTATATTTGGGGTACAGAGTATATTTGGGGTACAGAGTACATTTGGGGTACAGAGTATATACGGGGTACATGGCATATTCGGGGTACAGAGTATATTCGGGGTACAGGGTATATTTGGGGTACAGAGTATATTGCAGGTACAGAGTATATTTGGATTACAGCATATGTTGTTGGTACAGGGTATATTCGGTTACAGGGCATATTCGGGGTACAGGGCATATTCTGGGTACAGGGCATATTCAGGGTACAGAACATATTCGGGGTACCGGGCATATTCGGGGTACAGGGCATATTCGGGGTACAGGGCATATTTGGGGTACAGAGTATATTTGGGGTACAGAGTATATTCAGGGTACAGAGTATATTTGGGGTACAGAGTATATTCAGGGTACAGAGTATATTTGGGGTACAGAGTATATTTGGGGTACAGAGTATATTGCAGGTACAGGGTATATTCAGGGTACAGCATATGTTGTGGGTACAGGGTATATTTGGTTACAGGGCATATTCGGGGTACAGAGTATTTTTTGGGGTACAGGGCATATTCAGGGTACAGAACATATTCGGGGTACAGCTTATATTTGGGGTACAGGGTATATTCGGGTACAGGGCATTTTTGGGTTACAGACTATATTCGGGGTACAGAGTATTTTTGGGGTACAGGGCTTATTCAGGGTACAGGGAATATTTGGGGCACAGGGAAATATTTGGGGTACAGGGTATATTCGGGGTACAGGGTATGTTCAGTATGTTTGGGGTACAGAGTATATTTGGGGTACAGAGTATATTGCAGGTACAGGGTATATTCGGGGTACAGGGCATTTTTGGGGTACAGAGTATATTCTGGGTACAGGGCATATTCAGGGTACAGGGCATATTCGGGGGAAAGGGCATATTTGGGGTACAGGGTATATTCAGTATGTTTGGGGTACAGAGTATATTTGGGGTACAGAGTATATTGCAGGTATAGGGTATATTCGGGGTACAGGGCATTTTTGGGGTACAGAGTATATTCTGGGTACAGAGTATTTTTGGGGTACAGGGCATATTCAGGGTACAGGGCATTTTCGGGGGATAGGGCATATTTTGGGTACAGGGTATATTCAGTATGTTTGGGGTACAGAGTATATTTGGGGTACAGAGTATATTGCAGGTTTAGGGTATATTCGGGGTACAGGGCATTTTTGGGGTACATAGTATTTTTGGGGTACAGGGCATATTCAGGGTACAGGGCTTATTCGGGGTACATGGCATATTTGGGGTACTACTTTTGGGGTACAGAGCATATTTGGGGTACAGAGTATATTGCAGGTACAGGGTATATTCGGGGTACAGGGCATTTTTGGGGTAAATAGTATTTTGGGGGTACAGAGTATATTCGGGGTACTGAGTATTTTTGGGGTACAGAGCATATTCAGGGTACGGGGCATATTCGGGGTACAGGGCATATTTGGGGTACTGAGTACTTTTGGGGTACAGGGAATATTCGGGGTACAGAGTATATTCAGGGTACAGGGAATATTAGGGGTACAGGGAATATTAGGGGTACAGGGAATATTCGGGGTACAGAGTATATTCAGGGTACAGGGCATATTTGGGGTACAGGGAATATTCGGGGTACAGAGTATATTCAGGGTACAGGGAATATTAGGGGTACAGGGAATATTAGGGGTACAGGGAATATTCGGGGTACAGGGTATATTCAGGGTACAGGGCATATTCGGGGTACAGGGCATATTCGGGGTACAGAGTATATTCAGGGTACAGGGAATATTCGGGGTACAGGGTATATTCGGGGTACAGGGCATATTCGGGGTACAGGGCATATTCGGGGTACAGAGTATATTCGGGGTACAGAGTATATTCAGGGTACAGGGAATATTTGGGGTACAGGGAATATTAGGGGTACAGGGAATATTCGGGGTACAGGGTATATTCAGGGTACAGGGCATATTTGGGGTACAGAGTATATTCGGGGTTCAGAGTATATTCGGGGTACAGAGTATATTCAGGGTACAGGGAATATTCGGGGTACGTGGGAATATTCGGGGTACAGGGTATATTCAGGGTACAGGGCATATTTGGGGTACAGAGTATATTCAGGGTACAGAGTATATTCAGGGTACAGAGTATATTAGGGGTACAGAGTATATTCGGGGTACAGAGTATATTCGGGGTACAGAGTATATTAGGGGTACAGAGTATATTCGGGGTACAGAGTATATTCAGGGTACAGAGTATATTCGGGGTACAGAGTATATTAGGGGTACAGAGTATATTCGGGGTACAGAGTATATTCAGGGTACAGGGAATATTCGGGGTACGTGGGAATATTAGGGGTACAGAAGAGTTGGTATTACCAGGGTGGCACACACTTATAGTCAATATCTGTAGGTAAAGTCCTGCCCAGCTGAGATCTGATAGGCTCAGAGCTCCACCAATCAGCGAATGTTATTAGACCCCAGGGCTCACTTGCCCTCCCAGGGGTAATAGAATTTGCCCAGAGAGAGACCATTTAGTTATTTTATACATTTTCCCTTATATACAGGTTATGTTGTTCCAGCTCCACCCACTGCGCCATCCTGATAAGGAGAATGGCTGATATCAGGCTCCGCCTCCTGGGGACCCCCTGAGACTCTTCCTGCCCGGTGATGCCCTGTCCTCCATTTGCAATGAACCGGTCCGAGGTGTCGTCTGAGATACACGACATTGTGTCATCAGCCATTCAGAGTGTGAGTATGTGCTCCGCCCCCGCCCCGCCCCCTGGCATAGTGATACCCAGACACTGGGGGGTTACTTAGCAACATCATCATCACTCTCAGCAACCTTTCATACTCCTGCTTTCATTGCTGTCCCTACCCTCAGCCAATTACTGCCCTCATTAACCTCACTGCTCCCAGCCACTAACTGCTGATTGGTTGCTATGGGATACTGTTCCCGTTAGTCTAACTGCACTAGGTGAGTAACAGCTAACTGCTGATTGGTTGCTATGGGGCAGAATGTAGTGACCCCGGGGTAGGTTACATGTACTCCCTGAGACGTGGGCGGCTGGGGGTAACTATGTGCCACGTATGTGAGATATTCAGGGCTGGGCAGATTCTTTCAGGGGGGATTCGGAGCCCGGGGCCCGGGGACGAGTGCTGGGAGGGAGGAGGGGCCCGGGGACGAGTGCTGGGAGGGAGGAGGGGCCCGGGGACGAGTGCTGGGAGGGAGGAGGGGCCCGGGGACGAGTGCTGGGAGGGAGGAGGGGCCCGGGGACGAGTGCTGGGAGGGAGGAGGGCCCGGGACGAGTGCTGGGAGGGAGGAGGGGCCGGGGACGAGTGCTGGGAGGGAGGAGGGGCCCGGGGACGAGTGCTGGGAGGGAGGAGGGGCCCGGGGACGAGTGCTGGAGGGAGGAGGGGCCCGGGGACGAGTGCTGGGAGGGAGGAGGGGCCGGGGACGAGTGCTGGGAGGGGAGGAGGGGCCCGGGGACGAGTGCTGGGAGGGAGGAGGGGCCCGGGGACGAGTGCTGGGAGGGAGGAGGGGCCCGGGGACGAGTGCTGGGAGGGAGGAGGGGCCGGGGACGAGTGCTGGGAGGGAGGAGGGCCGGGGACGAGTGCTGGGAGGGAGGAGGGGCCCGGGGACGAGTGCTGGGAGGGAGGAGGGGCCCGGGGACGAGTGCTGGGAGGGAGGAGGCCCTGACAGAGGCATTGTGGGAGAGTTACAGCGTAGCTGAGGTTGATACAAGACCCCCTCTGTCTGTATCCCCCGTGCCGCTCATTCTGTACAACTGGGAGTCTCTTTTTGCCTCTCCTGGGGTCTCTTTCTACTCATCATTCAGTTTAAAAGAACACTGCCTGGTTGCTATGTCAGCTGACCCTAGCAACAAGATGGTGGTGTAAAGGTCAAGCTGAAACACAACAAAATAGTGTAACTTTGTATAATAAGCCAAATATGTCTCTTCTTTAGTGGGAAAAGCTGTACTCTGGGGGGCACTGAGGGGGGGGGTAATGGGGTGTAATAAAGGGGGCACTGGGGGTGGTAATAGGGTGTATAAGGGGCACTGGGGGTGGGTAATGGGATGTATAGGGGGCACTGGGGGGGGTGGTAATAGGGTGTATAGGGGCACTGGGGGTGGGTAATGGGATGTATAGGGGCACTGGGGGGGGTGGGTAATAGGATGTATAGGGGGCACTGGGGGTGTGGGTAATAGGGTGTATAGGGGGCACTGGGGGTGGGTAATAGGGTGTATAGGGGGCACTGGGGGTGGGTAATAGGGTGTATAGGGGGCACTGGGGTGGGTAATGGGATGTATAGGGGGCACTGGGGGTGGGTAATAGGGTGTATAGGGGGCACTGGGGGTGGGTAATAGGGTGTATAGGGGCACTGGGGGTGGGTAATAGGGTGTATAGGGGGCACTGGGGGTGGTAATGGATGTATAGGGGGCACTGGGGGTGGGTAATAGGGTGTATAGGGGCACTGGGGGTGGGTAATAGGGTGTATAGGGGGCACTGGGGGTGGGTAATGGGGTGTATAGGGGGCACTGGGGGTGGGTAATGGGGTGTATAGGGGGCACTGGGGGGGTGGGTAATGGGGTATATACAGTGGAGGAAATAATGATTTGACCCCTCACTGATTTTGTAAGTTTGCCCAATGACAAAGAAATGAAAAGTCTCAGAACAGTATCATTTCAATGGTAGGTGTAACAGTGGCAGATAGCACATCAAAAGGAAAATGGAAAAAAGAACTTGAAATAAAAGATAGCAACTGATTTGCATTTCATTGAGTGAAATAAGTTTTTGAACCCTCTAACAAAAAAAGACTTAATACTTAGTGGAAAAGCCCTTGTTTGCAAGCACAGAGGCCAAACGTTTCTTGTAATTGATGAGCAAGTTTGCGCCCATTTTAGGAGGAATGTTGGTCCCACTCCTCTTTGCAGATCATCTCTAAATCCCTAAGGTTTCTGTCTCTGTGCAACTCTGAGCTTGAGCTCCCTCCATAGGTTTTCTATTGGATTAAGGTCCGGAGACTGACTAGGCCACTCCATGACCTTAATGTGCTTCTTCTTGAGCCACTCCTTTGTTGCCTTTGCTGTATGTTTTGGGTCATTGTCGTGCTGGAACACCCATCCACCACCCATTTTCAGTTTCCTGGCAGAGGGAAGGAGGTTGTCGTTCAGGATTTCACGATACATGGCTCCGTCCATTTTCCCGTTAATGCGAATAAGTTGTCCTGTGCCCTTAGCAGAAAAAACACCCCCAAAGCAAAATGTTTCCACCCCCATGCTTGACGGTGGGGACGGTGTTTTGGGGGTCATAGGCAGCATTTTTTCTTCCTCCAAACACAGCGAGTTGAGTTAATGCCAAAGAGCTCTATTTTGGTCTCATCAGACCACAGCACCTTCTCCCAGTCACTCACAGAATCATTCAGGTGTTCATTGGCAAACTTCAGGCCTGCACATGTGCCTTCTTGAGCAGGGGGACCTTGCGAGCCCTGCAGGATTTTAATCCATTGCGGTGTAATGTGTTTCCAATGGTTTTCTTGGTGACTGTGGTCCCTGCTAATTTGAGGTCAGTAACTAACTCCTCCCGTGTAGTTCTAGGGTGCTTTTTCACCTTTCTCAGAATCATTGACACCCCACGAGGTGAGATCTTGCGTGGAGCCCCAGAGCGAGGTCGATTGATGGTCATTTTGTGCTCCTTCCATTTTCCAACAATCGCACCAACAGTTGTCACCTTCTCTCCCAGCTTCTTGCTAATGGTTTTGTAGCCCATTCCAGCCTTGTGCAGGGCTACAATTTTGTCTCTGACATCCTTGGGCAGCTCTTTGGTCTTTCCCATGTTGGAGAGTTTGGAGTCTGCTTGATTGATTGATTCTGTGGACAGGTGTCTTTTATACAGGTGACTAGTTAAGACAGGTGTCCTTAATGAGGTTGACTAATTGAGTAGAAGTGTCTAACCACTCTGTGGGAGCCAGAACTCTTAATGGTTGGTAGGGGTTCAAAAACTTATTTCACTCAATGAAATGCAAATCAGTTGCTATCTTTTATTTCAAGTTATTTTTTCCATTTTCCTTTTGATGTGCTATCTGCCACTGTTACACCTACCATTGAAATGATACTGTTCTGAGACTTTTCATTTCTTTGTCATTGGACAAACTTACAAAATCAGTGAGGGGTCAAATCATTATTTCCTCCACTGTATATACAGGGATGTGTGAGCCAATCGGGATGCTGTAGGGCAGATCTCTCAGCCTGATACCCCCCCCCCCCCCCATGTGAGTAGCAAGCCGGGGCTGTTTGCTGAGTGGTTTCCTGATACAGGGATGTGTGAGCCAATCGGGATGCTGTAGGGCAGATCTCTCAGGCTGATACCCCCCCCCCCCCATGTGCAGTAGCAGCCGGGGCTGTTTTGCTGAAGTGGTTCCTGATACAGGGATGTGTGAGCCAATCGGGATGCTGTAGGGCAGATCTCTCAGCCTGATACCCCCCCCCCCATGTGAGTAGCAGCCGGGGCTGTTTGCTGAGTGGTTCCTGATACAGGGATGTGTGAGCCAATCGGGATGCTGTAGGGCAGATCTCTCAGCCTGATACCCCCCCCCCCCCCCCCCATGTGAGTAGCAGCCGGGGCTGTTTGCTGAGTGGTTAATCAGTAACCAGTTGAGTCTCAGTAACCAGCTCCCCGGGATACAGGGCGGGGCCGCTGGGCAGCAAACAGTTAAGCTCCGTTCTAGTACTGGGGAATCTGGGCCTGGCAGGGAAGGGGTGTGCCCTGATTGGCTGTGCTGGTTCCTAATATCACACCGGCCGGTACCGGCACCAGTCTGTTCCACTCTCTCCCTCTCTATGGATTTCCTTCTCCTGCAGGTGAGATGGGGCCAGGGAGGGAAGGGTTAATGGGGGGGGGTAAGGGCTGTGAGTGTGAGGTTCTTCCTGCCCCCGGGGGGGGGGGGTAGATATTACTGATACTCTCAGTCTCCTTGTTACACTGTAACCCACAGCCTCCAGCTTTGTATTGGTTCTACTGAGGCACACTCACACTCACATACACACTCACACTCACACACACTCACATACACACTCACACTCACATACACACTCACATACACACTCACATACACACTCACACACACTCACACTCACACTCACATACACACTCACATACACACTCACTCACACTCACATACACACTCACATACACACTCACTCACACACACTCACACTCACATACACACTCACATACACACTCACACACACACACACACATATACACACACACACACACACACATATACACACTTACACACACACACTCACACACTCACACACACTCACATATACACACTTACACACTCACACACACTCACACACACACACTCACACACACTCTCACACACACTCACACACACACTCACACACACACACACTCACACACTCACATATACACACACTCACACACACTCTCACACACACACTCACACTCACACACTCACATATACACACACTCACACACACTCTCACACACACACTCCCACACACACACACACTCTCACACACACACACTCACACACACACTCTCACACACACACTCACATATACACACTCACATACACACTCACACTCACATACACACTCACATACACACTCACATACACACTCACACACACTCACACACACACTCACATACACACTCACTCACACACACTCACACTCACATACACACTCACATACACACTCACACTCACACACACACACACACACACATATACACACACACACACACACACACATATACACACTTACACACACACACTCACACACTCACTCACACACACTCACATATACACACTTACACACTCACACACACTCACACACACTCTCACACACACACTCCACACTCACACACACACTCACACACACACTCACACACACTCTCACACACACTCACACACACTCACACACACACACACACACACACTCACACACTCACATATACACACACACACTCTCACACACACACTCACACTCACACACTCACATATACACACACTCACACACACACACACTCTCACACACACACTCACACTCACACACACACTCACACACACACTCACACACACACTCACACACACTCTCACACACACTCACACACACTCACACACACACACACTCACACACTCACATATACACACACACACTCTCACACACACACTCACACTCACACACTCACATATACACACACTCTCACACACACACTCCCACACACACACACACACACATATACACACTCACACACACACACTCTCACACACACTCACACACACACTCTCACACACACACTCACATATACACACTCACATACACATACTCACACTCACATACTCACACTCACATACACACACACTCACACACACTCACATATACACACTCACATATACACACACACACTCACATATACACACTCACACACACACTCTCACACACACACTCACACACTCACACACACACATACAGTGGTATGAAAAACTATTTGCCCCCTTCCTGATTTCTTATTCTTTTGCATGTTTGTCACACAAAATGTTTCTGATCATCAAACACATGTAACTATTAGTCAAAGATAACACAAGTAAACACAAAATGCAGTTTTTAAATGAGGGTTTTTATTATTTAGGGAGAAAAAAACTCCAAACCTACATGGCCCTGTGTGAAAAAGTAATTGCCCCCTGAACCTAATAACTGGTTGGGCCACCCTTAGCAGCAATAACTGCAATCAAGCGTTTGCGATAACTTGCAACGAGTCTTTTACAGCGCTCTGGAGGAATTTTGGCCCACTCATCTTTGCAGAATTGTTGTAATTCAGCTTTATTTGAGGGTTTTCTAGCATGAACCGCCTTTTTATGGTCATGCCACAACATCTCAATAGGATTCAGGTCAGGACTTTGACTAGGCCACTCCAAAGTCTTCATTTTGTTTTTCTTCAGCCATTCAGAGGTGGATTTGCTGGTGTGTTTTGGGTCATTGTCCTGCTGCAGCACCCAAGATCGCTTCAGCTTGAGTTGTCGAACAGATGGCCGGACATTCTCCTTCAGGATTTTTTGGTAGACAGTAGAATTCATGGTTCCATCTATCACAGCAAGCCTTCCAGGTCCTGAAGCAGCAAAACAACCCCAGACCATCACACTACCACCACCATATTTTACTGTTGGTATGATGTTCTTTTCTGAAATGCTGTGTTACTTTTACGCCAGATGTAACGGGACACGCACCTTCCAAAAAGTTCAACTTTTGTCTCGTCGGTCCACAAGGTATTTTCCCAAAAGTCTTGGCAATCATTGAGATGTTTTTTAGCAAAATTGAGACGAGCCTTAATGTTCTTTTTGCTTAAAAGTGGTTTGCGCCTTGGAAATCTGCCATGCAGGCCGTTTTTGCCCAGTCTCTTTCTTATGGTGGAGTCGTGAACACTGACCTTAATTGAGGCAAGTGAGGCCTGCAGTTCTTTAGATGTTGTCCTGGGGTCTTTTGTGGCCTCTCGGATGAGTTGTCTCTGCGCTCTTGGGGTAATTTTGGTCGGCCGGCCACTCCTGGGAAGGTTCACCACTGTTCCATGTTTTTGCCATTTGTGGATAATGGCTCTCACTGCGGTTCGCTGGAGTCCCAAAGCTTTAGAAATGGCTTTATAACCTTTACCAGACTGATAGATCTCAATTACTTTTGTTCTCATTTGTTCCTGAATTTCTTTGGATCTTGGCATGATGTGTAGCTTTTGAGGTGCTTTTGGGCTACTTCTCTGTGTCAGGTAGCTCCTATTTAAGTGATTTCTTGATTGAAACAGGTGTGGCAGTAATCAGGCCTGGGGGTGACTGCACAAATTGATATTGAAATTGAAAATTGAAATTGATAAACCACAGTTAAGTTATTTTTTAACAAGGGGGGCAATTACTTTTTCACACAGGGCCATGTAGATTTGGAGTTTTTTTTCTCCCTTAATAACATAAACCTTCATTTAAAAACTGCATTTTGTGTTTACTTGTGTTATCTTTGACTAATAGTTACATGTGTTTGATGAGCAGAAACATTTAAGTGTGACAAACATGCAAAAGAATAAGAAATCAGGAAGGGGGCAAATAGTTTTTCACACCACTGTATACACACTCACATACACATACTCACACTCACATACTCACACTCACATACACACACACTCACACACACTCACATACTCACACTCACATACACACACTCACACACTCACACACACTCACATACACACACACACACACTCACTCACACACACTCACATACACACACTCACATACACACACTCACATACACTCACACACACTCACACTCACTTACACACACATACTCACATACACACACACACACTCACATATACTCATACTCATACACACACTCACATACTCACACTCACATACACACACTCACACACTCACACACACTCACATACACACACACACACACTCACTCACACACACTCACATACACACACTCACATACACACACTCACACACACACACTCACATACACTCACACACACTCACACTCACTTACACACACATACTCACATACACACACACACACTCACATATACTCATACTCATACACACACTCACATATACACACACACATATACACACGTACACTCATAATTATTTTTAACAGTATATATATAAATAGTAAGAAAATGAAGCAAGAATGGGCGGAACCCATATTATCACAGGGGCGGGACCCTTATTATCACGGGGGCGGGACCCTTATTATCACGGGGGCGGGACCCTTATTATCACAGGGGCGGGACCCTTATCACAGGGGCGGGTCAATTGGTTGATTAGAACGGAAAAAGCAGGAATGTTGAGCGTATTTCCCATCTGTCTATACATCTGAGGAGCCAGATAATGAGGCTTCCCTTGTAATATGCCCAGTGCTAGTAATTTAGCTACTGACGCATGGGTCACTCGGGGGGGAATTCAAAAGAGACTTGAACATGTAAAGGTAAACAAAGGTCCAGGGCCGGATGGGATTCATCCCAGGGTATTAAATGAGCTGAGCGCTGTGATTGCCAAACCTTAATTTCCCAGGATTCATTGGGGCCTGGCATGGTGCCGAGAGACTGGCGGATTGCTAATGTGGTGCCGTTATTTAAACAGGGTTCCCGTTCTCAGCCTGAAAACTATAGGCCTGTTAGTCTGACATCAGTAGTAGGAAAGCTTCTGGAAGGGGTAATAAGGGATAGGATAGTTGAATACATTGCAGTTCACAATACTATTAGTTTGTGCCGCATGGGTTTATGGGTAACAGATCTTGCCAGACTAATTTAGTTGCCTTTTATGAGGAGGTGAGCAGGAACCTTGATGCTGGAATGGCAGTGGATGGGATCTACTTGGACTTTGCTAAAGCGTTTGATACAGTACCTCACAGAGGGTTAATGATCAAATTGAGGAATATTGGCCTAGAACATAATATTTGTAATTGGATAGAGAACTGGCTGAAGGATAGAGTACAAAGAGTGGGGGTAAATGGAACATTTTCTAATTGGACCAGTGTTGTTAGGGGGGTACCGCAGGGGTCAGTCATTGGGCCGGTGTGGTTAGGGGGGTACCGCAGGGGTCAGTCATTGGGCCAGTGTTGTTAGGGGGGGTACCGCAGGGGTCAGTCATTGGGCCGGTGTGGTTAGGGGGGTACCGCAGGGGTCAGTCATTGGGCCAGTGTTGTTAGGGGGGTACCGCAGGGGTCAGTCATTGGGCCGGTGTTGTTAGGGGGGTACCGCAGGAGTCAGTCATTGGCCCAGTGTTGTTAAGGGGGTACCGTAGGGGTCAGTCATTGGGACAGTGTTGTTAGGGGGTACCGCAGGGTCAGTCATTGGGCCAGTGTTGTTAGGGGGGTACCGCAGGGGTCAGTCATTGGGACAGTGTTGTTAAGGGGGTACCGCAGGGGTCAGTCATTGGGCCAGTGTTGTTAAGGGGGTACCGCAGGGGTCAGTCATTGGGCCAGTGTTGTTAAGGGGTACCGCAGGGGTCAGTCATTGGCCCAGTGTTGTTAAGGGGGTACCGCAGGGGTCAGTCATTGGGCCAGTGTTGTTAGGGGGGTACTGCAGGGGTCAGTCATTGGGCCAGTGTTGTTAGGGGGGTACTGCAGGGGTCAGTCATTGGGCCGGTGTTGTTAGGGGGTACCGCAGGGGTCAGTCATTGGGCCAGTGTTGTTAGGGGGGTACTGCAGGGGTCAGTCATTGGGCCAGTGTTGTTAGGGGGGTACTGCAGGGGTCAGTCATTGGGCCGGTGTTGTTAGGGGGGTACTGCAGGGGTCAGTCATTGGGCCAGTGTTGTTAGGGGGGTACTGCAGGGGTCAGTCATTGGGCCAGTGTTGTTAGGGGGGTACCGCAGGGGTCAGTCATTGGGCCATTGTGGATAGGGGGGTACCGCAGGGGTCAGTCATTGGGCCAGTGTTGTTAGGGGGGTACCGCAGGGGTCAGTCATTGGGCCGGTGTTGTTAGGGGGGTACCGCAGGGGTCAGTCATTGGGCCGGTGTTGTTAGGGGGGTACCGCAGGGGTCAGTCATTGGGCCAGTGTTGTTAGGGGGGTACCGCAGGGGTCAGTCATTGGGCCGGTGTGGTTAGGGGGTACCGCAGGGGTCAGTCCTTGGTGATAGAGGGGAGCCCAGGTCTTTGTCCCCCACTTCCATGTAAGGGAGAGAGGTTTTGGGGTGTCTCTAGGCTGGGAATAGAACATTGATATATATGGGGGACCCTATTTGTTGTCGGGACTGAGACTGAAAGAAATGCAGAATTTGGTTTTAGGGAAATATTTAGAATTTGGGGTGCGAGTAGGGTTCCTGTAGCAGCGATAACGATTTTAACCCCCGAGGGGTCAGTACTGATTAGTAGAATTGTAAATAGAGAAGGAAAAATGTTGAATTTGTTGGAGAAGATTTTGGGTGAATTTGTCTCTTATTATTTATCATTATATTCGTCTCGTGTTGAAAAGTCCCGTTCTCAAATAGATGAGCTTGTAAAGAACATGGCTGTGCCGGGAAGGGGTTAAAGAACTCGACCAATCACAATGGAAGGAGTCTCAGAAGCATTATGTTTATAGAAGCCCCGGGCCAGGGGGGAGCATGTGACTCTTATTGACCAATAGCTCTACTCAATGGAAACACTAAATTATTAGCCAACGTATGGGCCATAAGGCTTGCCAAAGTAATAATCCAATGATTGGTCTGGATCAGACCGGCTTTATGCTGGATAAATGATTAATACTGTATGTGAATATACAAATCAAACATGATAACAGTGATGGTTGTTATTGCCTCGTTATACGTTATATATATAATGCTATGGAACAGCCCCACCTATGGGCACTAATGCTTTAGCATTCCGCTTGGCTTTCAGTTTTATGTCTTGGGATTAATTACTGTACAAAACTCCAGTTGCAGGGGTTCTGGTGATCTCAAAGCTTTGGGTTTTGGTACCAGGCAAGGCTGTCCCCTTTCCCCACTATTATTAGTAATGGCAATGGAGCCTTTGGCACATAAAATACGAGAAGCCGCTGGTATAAATAGGTTATGTTTGTGGTCATTTCAGGAGAAAATCTTGATTCATGTGGATAGATTATTGTTATTTTTAGGGGATCCAGGAAAATCACCCCAGGGGGTAATGCATATAGTGAACTGGGGGCAATGGACCCCACAGTGCAATGGACCCCACAGTGGAGCAGTGTACAGAATAAAACCCCTGCAGTGGGTCAAACATTTCTTCTTGGTCTGTGGAGATGAATTTAGATCCTGCTTTAATCCTCCAATAGATGAACCCCTGAGGCGGATTCAGGCTCGGTTGGTTGGGTCATGGGAGGACCTGAGTGAGTGCCCATATAGGGGGTTCCCTGCCCCCAGTTTGGCTGGGATATAGAGGCATGCGTCCCATAGGCTCAGTCCAAGGACATAATCCAATTAGATTCCAGTTTGTTTAAATCATTGATTGAATTTCAGGCATTGGCTACTAGGAATTTACTGTCAAAATGGCAAATGGATGAGGAATCCTGGGAGACCACCACTGATTGGTGTACGGGGGGCCGGCCCCTATTAGTGATAAACAAATTGCTTTCATGTTAATTCCAGTGTTTTTACTATTCACCCGATATTCTGGCTCCGATGTAATCGACTCGCCCACGTATTATTGGCTCAAAGCCGATTGGTTGCATTTACTTCAGGAATGTAGTAGAATTAATTTATGCAAATGTATTCATTTCTGGAAGAAAGAAGGTTCCAATTAGATTTGCTCCTGGGTTTCCTGACGTTTCATTCTCCCCACAAAAAGAATTCTTATGAAAATAGTTTCATTTTTTGCTTGAAAGAATCTTGTGATGCATTGGATTCTAGCTGGACCTCGTCTCATTGGCCGATGGGGGTGGAACAGGCGGATCCTGTGTGTAAAACAGAGAGGTCATCTGGGTTTGTTTGTTAATTGGCTGATTAATGGTGTCATACCTTGAAATGAGCTAAAGAATGATTACTCAGTGGGGATCAGGTGATGATGGATATTGGCAGGAAGAGATTCAGTAGATGGGGATCAGGTGATGTTGGTTATTGGCGGGAAGAGATTCAGTAGATAGGGATCAGGTGATGTTGGATATTGGCAGGAAGAGATTCAGTAGATGGGGATCAGGTGATGTTGGATATTGGCAGGAAGAGATTCAGTAGATGGGGATCAGGTGATGATGGATATTGGCAGGAAGAGATTCAGTAGATGGGGATCAGGTGATGATGGATATTGGCAGGAAGAGATTCAGTAGATGGGGATCAGGTGATGTTGGATATTGGCAGGAAGAGATTTAGTAGATGGGGATCAGGTGATGTTGGATATTGGCAGGAAGAGATTTAGTAGATGGGGATCAGGTGATGTTGGATATTGGCAGGAAGAGATTTAGTAGATGGGGATCAGGTGATGTTGGATATTGGCAGGAAGAGATTTAGTAGATGGGGATCAGGTGATGTTGGATATTGGCAGGAAGAGATTTAGTAGATGGGGATCAGGTGATGTTGGATATTGGCAGGAAGAGATTCAGTAGATGGGGATCAGGTGATGTTGGATATTGGCAGGAAGAGATTCAGTAGATGGGGATCAGGTGATGTTGGATATTGGCGGGAAGAGATTCAGTAGATGGGGATCAGGTGATGTTGGATATTGGCAGGAAGAGATTTAGTAGATGGGGATCAGGTGATGTTGGATATTGGCAGGAAGAGATTCAGTAGATGGGGATCAGGTGATGTTGGTTATTGGCAGGAAGAGATTTAGTAGATGGGGATCAGGTGATGTTGGTTATTGGCAGGAAGAGATTCAGTAGATGGGGATCAGGTGATGTTGGATATTGGCAGGAAGAGATTCAGTAGATGGGGATCAGTTGATGTTGGATATTGGCAGGAAGAGATTTAGTAGATGGGGATCAGGTGATGTTGGTTATTGGCAGGAAGAGATTCAGTAGATGGGGATCAGGTGATGTTGGATATTGGCAGGAAGAGATTCAGTAGATGGGGATCAGGTGATGTTGGTTATTGGCAGGAAGAGATTCAGTAGATGGGGATCAGGTGATGTTGGATATTGGCAGGAAGAGATTCAGTAGATGGGGATCAGGTGATGTTGGATATTGGCAGGAAGAGATTCAGTAGATGGGGATCAGGTGATGTTGGATATTGGCAGGAAGAGATTCAGTAGATGGGGATCAGGTGATGTTGGTTATTGGCAGGAAGAGATTCAGTAGATGGGGATCAGGTGATGTTGGATATTGGCAGGAAGAGATTTAGTAGATAGGGATCAGGTGATGTTGGATATTGGCAGGAAGAGATTCAGTAGATGGGGATCAGGTGATGTTGGATATTGGCAGGAAGAGATTCAGTAGATGGGGATCAGGTGATGTTGGTTATTGGCAGGAAGAGATTCAGTAGATGGGGATCAGGTGATGTTGGATATTGGCAGGAAGAGATTCAGTAGATGGGGATCAGGTGATGTTGGATATTGGCAGGAAGAGATTCAGTAGATGGGGATCAGGTGATGTTGGATATTGGCAGGAAGAGATTCAGTAGATGGGGATCAGGTGATGTTGGATATTGGCAGGAAGAGATTCAGTAGATGGGGATCAGGTGATGTTGGTTATTGGCAGGAAGAGATTCAGTAGATGGGGATCAGGTGATGTTGGATATTGGCAGGAAGAGATTTAGTAGATGGGGATCAGGTGATGTTGGATATTGGCAGGAAGAGATTTAGTAGATGGGGATCGGGTGATGTTGGTTATTGGCAGGAAGAGATTCAGTAGATGGGGATCAGGTGATTTTGGATATTGGCAGGAAGAGATTCAGTAGATGGGGATCAGTTGATGTTGGTTATTAGCAGGAAGAGATTCAGTAGATGGGGATCAGGTGATGTTGGTTATTGGCAGGAAGAGATTCAGTAGATGGGGATCAGGTGATTTTGGATATTGGCAGGAAGAGATTCAGTAGATGGGGATCAGGTGATGTTGGTTATTGGCAGGAAGAGATTCAGTAGATGGGGATCAGGTGATGTTGGATATTGGCAGGAAGAGATTCAGTAGATGGGGATCAGGTGATGTTGGATATTGGCAGGAAGAGATTCAGTAGATGGGGATCAGGTGATGTTGGTTATTGGCAGGAAGAGATTCAGTAGATGGGGATCAGGTGATGTTGGTTATTGGCAGGAAGAGATTCAGTAGATGGGGATCAGTTGATGTTGGATATTGGCAGGAAGAGATTCAGTAGATGGGGATTAGGTCATGTTGGATATTGGCAGGAAGAGATTTAGTAGATGGGGATCGGGTGATGTTGGTTATTGGCAGGAAGAGATTTAGTAGATGGGGATCAGGTGATGTTGGATATTGGCAGGAAGAGATTCAGTAGATGGGGATCGGGTGATGTTGGTTATTGGCAGGAAGAGATTTAGTAGATGGGGATCAGGTGATGTTGGATATTGGCAGGAAGAGATTCAGTAGATGGGGATCGGGTGATGTTGGTTATTGGCAGGAAGAGATTTAGTAGATGGGGATCAGGTGATGTTGGATATTGGCAGGAAGAGATTCAGTAGATGGGGATCAGGTGATGTTGGATATTGGCAGGAAGAGATTCAGTAGATGGGGATCAGGTGATGTTGGTTATTGGCAGGAAGAGATTCAGTAGATGGGGATCACGTGATTTTGGATATTGGCAGGTAGAGATTCAGTAGATGGGGATCAGGTGATGTTGGATATTGGCAGGAAGAGATTCAGTAGATGGGGATCAGGTGATGTTGGTTATTGGCAGGAAGAGATTCAGTAGATGGGGATCAGGTGATGTTGGATATTGGCAGGAAGAGATTCAGTAGATGGGGATCAGGTGATGTTGGATATTGGCAGGAAGAGATTCAGTAGATGGGGATCAGGTGATGTTGGATATTGGCAGGAAGAGATTCAGTAGATGGGGATCAGGTGATGTTGGATATTGGCAGGAAGAGATTCAGTAGATGGGGATCAGGTGATGTTGGATATTGGCAGGAAGAGATTTAGTAGATGGGGATCAGGTGATGTTGGATATTGGCAGGAAGAGATTCAGTAGATGGGGATCAGGTGATGTTGGATATTGGCAGGAAGAGATTTAGTAGATGGGGATCAGGTGATGTTGGATATTGGCAGGAAGAGATTCAGTAGATGGGGATCAGGTGATGTTGGTTATTGGCAGGAAGAGATTCAGTAGATGGGGATCAGGTGATGTTGGTTATTGGCAGGAAGAGATTCAGTAGATGGGGATCAGGTGATGTTGGATATTGGCAGGAAGAGATTTAGTAGATAGGGATCAGGTGATGTTGGATATTGGCAGGAAGAGATTCAGTAGATGGGGATCAGGTGATGTTGGATATTGGCAGGAAGAGATTCAGTAGATGGGGATCAGGTGATGTTGGTTATTGGCAGGAAGAGATTCAGTAGATGGGGATCAGGTGATGTTGGATATTGGCAGGAAGAGATTCAGTAGATGGGGATCAGGTGATGTTGGATATTGGCAGGAAGAGATTCAGTAGATGGGGATCAGGTGATGTTGGATATTGGCAGGAAGAGATTCAGTAGATGGGGATCAGGTGATGTTGGATATTGGCAGGAAGAGATTCAGTAGATGGGGATCAGGTGATGTTGGTTATTGGCAGGAAGAGATTCAGTAGATGGGGATCAGGTGATGTTGGATATTGGCAGGAAGAGATTTAGTAGATGGGGATCAGGTGATGTTGGATATTGGCAGGAAGAGATTTAGTAGATGGGGATCGGGTGATGTTGGTTATTGGCAGGAAGAGATTCAGTAGATGGGGATCAGGTGATTTTGGATATTGGCAGGAAGAGATTCAGTAGATGGGGATCAGTTGATGTTGGTTATTAGCAGGAAGAGATTCAGTAGATGGGGATCAGGTGATGTTGGTTATTGGCAGGAAGAGATTCAGTAGATGGGGATCAGGTGATTTTGGATATTGGCAGGAAGAGATTCAGTAGATGGGGATCAGGTGATGTTGGTTATTGGCAGGAAGAGATTCAGTAGATGGGGATCAGGTGATGTTGGATATTGGCAGGAAGAGATTCAGTAGATGGGGATCAGGTGATGTTGGATATTGGCAGGAAGAGATTCAGTAGATGGGGATCAGGTGATGTTGGTTATTGGCAGGAAGAGATTCAGTAGATGGGGATCAGGTGATGTTGGTTATTGGCAGGAAGAGATTCAGTAGATGGGGATCAGTTGATGTTGGATATTGGCAGGAAGAGATTCAGTAGATGGGGATTAGGTCATGTTGGATATTGGCAGGAAGAGATTTAGTAGATGGGGATCGGGTGATGTTGGTTATTGGCAGGAAGAGATTTAGTAGATGGGGATCAGGTGATGTTGGATATTGGCAGGAAGAGATTCAGTAGATGGGGATCGGGTGATGTTGGTTATTGGCAGGAAGAGATTTAGTAGATGGGGATCAGGTGATGTTGGATATTGGCAGGAAGAGATTCAGTAGATGGGGATCGGGTGATGTTGGTTATTGGCAGGAAGAGATTTAGTAGATGGGGATCAGGTGATGTTGGATATTGGCAGGAAGAGATTCAGTAGATGGGGATCAGGTGATGTTGGATATTGGCAGGAAGAGATTCAGTAGATGGGGATCAGGTGATGTTGGTTATTGGCAGGAAGAGATTCAGTAGATGGGGATCACGTGATTTTGGATATTGGCAGGTAGAGATTCAGTAGATGGGGATCAGGTGATGTTGGATATTGGCAGGAAGAGATTCAGTAGATGGGGATCAGGTGATGTTGGTTATTGGCAGGAAGAGATTCAGTAGATGGGGATCAGGTGATGTTGGATATTGGCAGGAAGAGATTCAGTAGATGGGGATCAGGTGATGTTGGATATTGGCAGGAAGAGATTCAGTAGATGGGGATCAGGTGATGTTGGATATTGGCAGGAAGAGATTCAGTAGATGGGGATCAGGTGATGTTGGATATTGGCAGGAAGAGATTCAGTAGATGGGGATCAGGTGATGTTGGATATTGGCAGGAAGAGATTTAGTAGATGGGGATCAGGTGATGTTGGATATTGGCAGGAAGAGATTCAGTAGATGGGGATCAGGTGATGTTGGATATTGGCAGGAAGAGATTTAGTAGATGGGGATCAGGTGATGTTGGATATTGGCAGGAAGAGATTCAGTAGATGGGGATCAGGTGATGTTGGTTATTGGTACCAGTAAGTCTTTCTGGCTGCTAGGGGTTTCCCAACACGAGGCATCGTTGTTCTGTCCAGCTTGGGCCCACCAGAGCCGGTACCAGTAGGACTTTCTGGCTGTTTAGGGTTTCCCAACATGAGACAGCGCGTTTCTGTTCAGCTTGGGCCCACCAGAGCCGGTACCAGTAGGACTTTCTGGCTGTTTAGGGTTTCCCAACATGAGACAGCATGGTTCTGTCCAGCTTGCGCCCACCAGAGCCGGTAGCAGTAGGACTTTCTGGCTGTTTAGGGTTTCCCAACATGAGACAGCGCATTTCTGTCCAGCTTGGGCCCGCCAGAGCCGGTACCAGTAGGACTTTCTGGCTGTTTAGGGTTTCCCAACATGAGACAGCGCGTTTCTGTTCAGCTTGGGCCCACCAGAGCCGGTACCAGTAGGACTTTCTGGCTGTTTAGGGTTTCCCAACATGAGACAGCATGGTTCTGTCCAGCTTGAGCCCTCCAGAGCCGGTACCAGTAGGACTTTCTGGCTGTTTAGGGTTTCCCAACACGAGACAGCATGGTTCTGTCCAGCTTGGGCCCACCAGAGCCGGTACCAGTAGGACTTTCTGGCTTTTTAGGGTTTCCCAACACGAGACAGCATGGTTCTGTCCAGCTTGGGCCCTCCAGAGCCGGTACCAGTACGACTTTCTGGCTTTTTAGGGTTTCCCAACATGAGACAGCATTGTTCTGTCCAGCTTGGGCCCACCAGAGCCGGTACCAGTAGGACTTTCTTGCTGTTTAGGGTTTCCCAACATGAGACAGCACGGTTCTGCTCAGCTTGGGCCCACCAGAGCCGGTACCAGTACGACTTTCTGGCTTTTTAGGGTTTCCCAACATGAGACAGCATGGTTCTGTCCAGCTTGAGCCCACCAGAGCCGGTACCAGTAGGACTTTCTGGCTGCTCAGGGTTTCCCAACATGAGACAGCATGGTTCTGTCCAGCTTGAGCCCACCAGAGCCGGTACCAGTAGGACTTTCTGGCTGCTCAGGGTTTCCCAACATGAGACAGCATGGTTCTGTCCAGCTTGGGCCCACCAGAGCCGGTACCAGTAGGACTTTCTGGCTGTTTAGGGTTTCCCAACATGAAACAGCATGGTTCTGTCCAGCTTGAGCCCACCAGAGCCGGTACCAGTAGGACTTTCTGGCTGTTTAGGGTTTCCCAACATGAGACAGCGCGTTTCTGTACAGCTTGGGCCCACCAGAGCCGGTACCAGTAGGACTTTCTGGCTGTTTAGGGTTTCCCAACATGAAACAGCATGGTTCTGTCCAGCTTGAGCCCTCCAGAGCCGGTACCAGTAGGACTTTCTGGCTTTTTAGGGTTTCCCAACACGAGACAGCATGGTTCTGTCCAGCTTGGGCCCACCAGAGCCGGTACCAGTAGGACTTTCTGGCTGTTTAGGGTTTCCCAACATGAGACAGCATGGTTCTGTCCAGCTTGGGCCCACCAGAGCCGGTACCAGTAGGACTTTCTGGCTGTTTAGGGTTTCCCAACATGAGACAGCATGGTTCTGCCCAGCTTGGGCCCACCAGAGCCGGTACCAGTAGGACTTTCTGGCTGCTCAGGGTTTCCCAACATGAGACAGCACGGTTCTGTCCAGCTTGAGCCCACCAGAGCCGGTACCAGTAGGACTTTCTGGCTGTTTAGGGTTTCCCAACATGAGACAGCATGGTTCTGTCCAGCTTGGGCCCACCAGAGCCGGTACCAGTAGGACTTTCTGGCTGTTTAGGGTTTCCCAACATGAGACAGCATGGTTCTGTCCAGCTTGAGCCCACCAGAGCCGGTACCAGTAGGACTTTCTGGCTGTTTAGGGTTTCCCAACATGAGACAGCGCATTTCTGTCCAGCTTGGGCCCACCAGAGCCGGTACCAGTAGGACTTTCTGGCTGTTTAGGGTTTCCCAACATGAGACAGCGCGTTTCTGTACAGCTTGGGCCCACCAGAGCCGGTACCAGTAGGACTTTCTGGCTGTTCAGGGTTTCCCAACATGAAACAGCATGGTTCTGTCCAGCTTGAGCCCTCCAGAGCCGGTACCAGTAGGACTTTCTGGCTTTTTAGGGTTTCCCAACACGAGACAGCATGGTTCTGTCCAGCTTGGGCCCACCAGAGCCGGTACCAGTAGGACTTTCTGGCTGTTTAGGGTTTCCCAACATGAGACAGAGTGGTTCTGTCCAGCTTGGGCCCACCAGAGCCGGTACCAGTAGGACTTTCTGGCTGTTTAGGGTTTCCCAACATGAGACAGCATGGTTCTGCCCAGCTTGGGCCCACCAGAGCCGGTACCAGTAGGACTTTCTGGCTGTTTAGGGTTTCCCAACATGAGACAGCATGGTTCTGTCCAGCTTGGGCCCACCAGAGCCGGTACCAGTAGGACTTTCTGGCTTTTTAGGGTTTCCCAACACGAGACAGCATGGTTCTGTCCAGCTTGGGCCCACCAGAGCCGGTACCAGTAGGACTTTCTGGCTGTTTAGGGTTTCCCAACATGAGACAGCATGGTTCTGCCCAGCTTGGGCCCACCAGAGCCGGTACCAGTAGGACTTTCTGGCTGCTCAGGGTTTCCCAACATGAGACTGTGGTTCTGTCCAGCTTGGGCCCACCAGAGCCGGTACCAGTAGGACTTTCTGGCTGCTCAGGGTTTCCCAACATGAGACTGTGGTTCTGTCCAGCTTGAGCCCACCAGAGCCGGTACCAGTAGGACTTTCTGGCTGTTTAGGGTTTCCCAACATGAGACAGCATGGTTCTGTCCAGCTTGGGCCCACTAGAGCCGGTACCAGTAGGACTTTCTGGCTGTTTAGGGTTTCCCAACATGAGACATCGTTTTTCTGTCCAGCTTGCGCCCACCAGAGCCGGTACCAGTAGGGCTTTCTGGCTATTTAGGGTTTCCCAACATGAGACAGCATGGTTCTGTCTTGCTTGGGCCCACCAGAGCCAGTACCAGTAGGACTTTCTGGCTGCTCAGGGTTTCCCAACATGAGACAGCATGGTTCTGTCCAGCTTGGGCCCACCAGAGCCGGTACCAGTAGGACTTTCTGGCTGTTTAGGGTTTCCCAACATGAGACATCGTTGTTCTGTCCAGCTTGGGCCCACCAGAGCCGGTACCAGTAGGGCTTTCTGGCTATTTAGGGTTTCCCAACAGGAGACAGCATGGTTCTGTCCAGCTTGGGCCCACCAGAGCCGGTACCAGTAGGACTTTCTGGCTGTTTAGGGTTTCCCAACATGAGACAGCACGGTTCTGTCCAGCTTGAGCCCACCAGAGCCGGTACCAGTAGGACTTTCTGGCTGTTTAGTGTTTCCCAACATAATACAGCATGGTTCTGCCCAGCTTGGGCCCACCAGAGCCGGTACCAGTAGGACTTTTTGGCTGCTCAGGGTTTCCCAACATGAGACAGCATGGTTCTGTCCAGCTTGGGCCCACCAGAGCCGGTACCAGGAGGACTTTCTTGCTGTTTAGGGTTTCCCAACATGAGACAGTACGGTTCTGTCCAGCTTGGGCCACCAGAGTCGGTACCAGTAGGACTTTCTGGCTGTTTAGGGTTTCCCAACATGAGACAGCACGGTTCTGCCCAGCTAGGGCCCACCAGAGCCGGTACCAGTAGGACTTTCTGGCTGCTCAGGGTTTCCCAACATGAGACAGCATGGTTCTGTCCAGCTTGAGCCCACCAGAGCCGGTACCAGTAGGACTTTCTGGCTGCTCAGGGTTTCCCAACACGAGACAGCATGGTTCTGTCCAGCTTGGGCCCACCAGAGCCGGTACCAGTAGGACTTTCTTGCTGCTCAGGGTTTCCCAACATGAGACAGCATGGTTCTGTCCAGCTTGAGCCCACCAGAGCCGGTACCAGTAGGACTTTCTTGCTGTTTAGGGTTTCCCAACATTAGACAGCATTGTTCTGTCCAGCTTGGGCCACCAGAGTCGGTACCAGTAGGACTTTCTTGCTGTTTAGGGTTTCCCAACATTAGACAGCATGGTTCTGTCCAGCTTGAGCCCACCAGAGCCGGTACCAGTAGGACTTTCTTGCTGTTTAGGGTTTCCCAACATGAGACAGCATGGTTCTGTCCAGCTTGAGCCCACCAGAGTCGGTACCAGTAGGACTTTCTGGCTGTTTAGGGTTTCGCAACATGAGACAGCACGGTTCTGCCCAGGTAGGGCCCACCAGAGCCGGTACCAGTAGGACTTTCTGGCTGCTCAGGGTTTCCCAACATGAGACAGCATGGTTCTGTCCAGCTTGAGCCCACCAGAGCCGGAACCAGTAGGACTTTCTGGCTGTTTAGGGTTTCCCAACATGAGACAGCATGGTTCTGTCCAGCTTGGGCCCACCAGAGCCGGTACCAGTAGTACTTTCTGGCTTTTTAGGGTTTCCCAACATGAGACAGCATGGTTCTGTCCAGCTTGGGCCCACCAGAGCCGGTACCAGTAGGACTTTCTGGCTGTTTAGGGTTTCCCAACATGAGACAGCGCATTTCTGTCCAGCTTGGGCCCACCAGAGCCGGTACCAGTAGGACTTTCTGGCTGTTTAGGGTTTCCCAACATGAGACTGTGGTTCTGTCCAGCTTGGGCCCACCAGAGCCGGTAGCAGTAGGACTTTCTGGCTGTTTAGGGTTTCCTAACATGAGACAGCGCGTTTCTGTTCAGCTTGGGCCCACCAGAGCCGGTACCAGTAGGACTTTCTGGCTGTTTAGGGTTTCCCAACATGAGACAGCACGGTTCTGTCCAGCTTGAGCCCACCAGAGCCGGTACCAGTAGGACTTTCTGGCTGTTTAGTGTTTCCCAACATAATACAGCATGGTTCTGCCCAGCTTGGGCCCACCAGAGCCGGTACCAGTAGGACTTTTTGGCTGCTCAGGGTTTCCCAACATGAGACAGCATGGTTCTGTCCAGCTTGGGCCCACCAGAGCCGGTACCAGGAGGACTTTCTTGCTGTTTAGGGTTTCCCAACATGAGACAGTACGGTTCTGTCCAGCTTGGGCCACCAGAGTCGGTACCAGTAGGACTTTCTGGCTGTTTAGGGTTTCCCAACATGAGACAGCACGGTTCTGCCCAGCTAGGGCCCACCAGAGCCGGTACCAGTAGGACTTTCTGGCTGCTCAGGGTTTCCCAACATGAGACAGCATGGTTCTGTCCAGCTTGAGCCCACCAGAGCCGGTACCAGTAGGACTTTCTGGCTACTCAGGGTTTCCCAACACGAGACAGCATGGTTCTGTCCAGCTTGGGCCCACCAGAGCCGGTACCAGTAGGACTTTCTTGCTGCTCAGGGTTTCCCAACATGAGACAGCATGGTTCTGTCCAGCTTGAGCCCACCAGAGCCGGTACCAGTAGGACTTTCTTGCTGTTTAGGGTTTCCCAACATTAGACAGCATTGTTCTGTCCAGCTTGGGCCACCAGAGTCGGTACCAGTAGGACTTTCTTGCTGTTTAGGGTTTCCCAACATTAGACAGCATGGTTCTGTCCAGCTTGAGCCCACCAGAGCCGGTACCAGTAGGACTTTCTTGCTGTTTAGGGTTTCCCAACATGAGACAGCATGGTTCTGTCCAGCTTGAGCCCGCCAGAGTCGGTACCAGTAGGACTTTCTGGCTGTTTAGGGTTTCCCAACATTAGACAGCATGGTTCTGTCCAGCTTGAGCCCACCAGAGCCGGTACCAGTAGGACTTTCTTGCTGTTTAGGGTTTCCCAACATGAGACAGCATGGTTCTGTCCAGCTTGGGCCCACCAGAGTCGGTACCAGTAGGACTTTCTTGCTGTTTAGGGTTTCCCAACATTAGACAGCATGGTTCTGTCCAGCTTGAGCCCACCAGAGCCGGTACCAGTAGGACTTTCTTGCTGTTTAGGGTTTCCCAACATGAGACAGCATGGTTCTGTCCAGCTTGGGCCCACCAGAGTCGGTACCAGTAGGACTTTCTGGCTGTTTAGGGTTTCGCAACATGAGACAGCACGGTTCTGCCCAGGTAGGGCCCACCAGAGCCGGTACCAGTAGGACTTTCTGGCTGCTCAGGGTTTCCCAACATGAGACAGCATGGTTCTGTCCAGCTTGAGCCCACCAGAGCCGGTACCAGTAGGACTTTCTGGCTGTTTAGGGTTTCCCAACATGAGACAGCATGGTTCTGTCCAGCTTGAGCCCACTAGAGTCAGTACCAGTAGGACTTTCTGGCTGTTTAGGGTTTCCCAACATGAGACAGCATGGTTCTGTCCAGCTTGGGCCCACCAGAGCCGGTACCAGTAGTACTTTCTGGCTTTTTAGGGTTTCCCAACATGAGACAGCATGGTTCTGTCCAGCTTGGGCCCACCAGAGCCGGTACCAGTAGGACTTTCTGGCTGTTTAGGGTTTCCCAACATGAGACAGCGCATTTCTGTCCAGCTTGGGCCCACCAGAGCCGGTACCAGTAGGACTTTCTGGCTGTTTAGGGTTTCCCAACATGAGACTGTGGTTCTGTCCAGCTTGAGCCCACCAGAGCCGGTACCAGTAGGACTTTCTGGCTGTTTAGGGTTTCCTAACATGAGACAGCGCGTTTCTGTTCAGCTTGGGCCCACCAGAGCCGGTACCAGTAGGACTTTCTGGCTGTTTAGGGTTTCCCAACATGAGACAGCATGGTTCTGCCCAGCTTGGGCCCACCAGAGCCGGTACCAGTAGGACTTTCTGGCTTTTTAGGGTTTCCCAACACGAGACAGCATGGTTCTGTCCAGCTTGAGCCCTCCAGAGCCGGTACCAGTAGGACTTTCTGGCTGTTTAGGGTTTCCCAACACGAGACAGCATGGTTCTGTCCAGCTTGGGCCCTCCAGAGCCGGTACCAGTAGGACTTTCTGGCTTTTTAGGGTTTCCCAACACGAGACAGCATGGTTCTGTCCAGCTTGGGCCCACCAGAGCCGCTACCAGTAGGACTTTCTGGCTGTTTAGGGTTTCCCAACATGAGACAGCACGGTTCTGCCCAGCTTGGGCCCACCAGAGCCGGTACCAGTAGGACTTTCTGGCTGTTTTGGGTTTCCCAACATGAGACAGCATGGTTCTGCCCAGCTTGGGCCCACCAGAGCCGGTACCAGTAGGACTTTCTGGCTTTTTAGGGTTTCCCAACACGAGACAGCATGGTTCTTTCCAGCTTGGGCCCACCAGAGCCAGTACCAGTAGGACTTTCTGGCTGCTCAGGGTTTCCCAACATGAGACAGCATGGTTCTGTCCAGCTTGAGCCCACGAGAGCCGGTACCAGTAGGACTTTCTGGCTGCTCAGGGTTTCCCAACATGAGACAGCATGGTTCTGTCCAGCTTGGGCCCACCAGAGCCAGTACCAGTAGGACTTTCTTGCTTTTTAGGGTTTCCCAACATGAGACAGCATGGTTCTGTCCAGCTTGAGCCCACCAGAGCCGGTACCAGTAGGACTTCCTGGCTGTTTAGGGTTTCCCAACATGAGACAGCATGGTTCTGTCCATCTTGGGCCACCAGAGTCGGTACCAGTAGGACTTTCTGGCTGTTTAGGGTTTCGCAACATGAGACAGCATGGTTCTGCCCAGCTAGGGCCCACCAGAGCCGGTACCAGTAGGACTTTCTGGCTGCTCAGGGTTTCCCAACATGAGACAGCATGGTTCTGTCCAGCTTGAGCCCACCAGAGCTGGTACCAGTAGGACTTTCTGGCTGTTTAGGGTTTCCCAACATGAGACAGCGCGGTTCTGTCAAGCTTGGGCTCACCAGAGCCGGTACCAGTAATACTTTCTGGCTGTTTAGGGTTTCCCAACATGAGACAGCATGGTTCTGTCCAGCTTGAGCCCACCAGAGCCGGTACCAGTAGGACTTTCTGGCTGTTTAGGGTTTCCCAACATGAGGCAGCATGGTTCTGTCCAGCTTGGGCCCACCAGAGCCGGTTTCAGTAGGACTTTCTGGCTGTTTAGGGTTTCCCAACATGAGACAGCATTGTTCTGTCCAGCTTGGGCCCACCAGAGCCAGTACCAGTGGGAGTTTTTGGCTGTTTAGGGTTTCCCAACATGAGACAGCTTGGTTCTTTCCAGCTTGGGCCCACCAGAGCCGGTACCAGTAGGACTTTCTGGCTGTTTAGGGTTTCCCAACATGAGACAGCATGGTTCTGCCCAGCTTGGGCCCACCTGAGCCAGTACCAGTAGGACTTTCTGGCTGTTTAGGGTTTCCCAACATGAGACAGCACGGTTCTGCCCAGCTTGGGCCCACCAGAGCCGGTACCAGTAGGACTTTCTGGCTGCTCAGGGTTTCCCAACATGAGACAGCATGGTTCTGTCCAGCTTGAGCCCACCAGAGCTGGTACCAGTAGGACTTTCTGGCTGTTTAGGGTTTCCCAACAGGAGACAGCGTGGTTCTGTCAAGCTTGGGCTCACCAGAGCCGGTACCAGTAATACCTTCTGGCTGTTTAGGGTTTCCCAACATGAGACAGCATGGTTCTGTCCAGCTTGAGCCCACCAGAGCCGGTACCAGTAGGACTTTCTGGCTGTTTAGGGTTTCCCAACAGGAGACAGCGTGGTTCTGTCAAGCTTGGGCTCACCAGAGCCAGTACCAGTAATACTTTCTGGCTGTTTAGGGTTTCCCAACATGAGACAGCATGGTTCTGCCCAGCTTGGGCCCACCAGAGCCGGTACCAGTAGGACTTTCTGGCTGTTTAGGGTTTCCCAACATGAGGCAGCATGGTTCTGTCCAGCTTGGGCCCACCAGAGCCGGTTTCAGTAGGACTTTCTGGCTGTTTAGGGTTTCCCAACATGAGACAGCATTGTTCTGTCCAGCTTGGGCCCACCAGAGCCAGTACCAGTAGGACTTTCTGGCTGTTTAGGGTTTCCCAACATGAGACAGCATGGTTCTTTCCAGCTTGGGCTCTCCAGAGCCGGTACCAGTAGGACTTTCTGGCTGTTTAGGGTTTCCCAACATGAGACAGCATGGTTCTGCCCAGCTTGGGCCCACCAGAGCCAGTACCAGTAGGACTTTCTGGCTGTTTAGGGTTTCCCAACATGAGACAGCACGGTTCTGCCCAGCTTGGGCCCACCAGAGCCGGTACCAGTACACTGTAGGAGTGCCCATGAGTTTAACTTGCACGTGAGAGTTGGTCAATATTTGAGTGGAACACTGATATGTACTAAGGTCCCCGTGCCCTTGGGTCCCAGCTCGCTGATAAGCCCCAATGTCACCTGAAACCCCGCCCCTAATGCCCTGTGGCCGCCACCCAGATACCCTTTTTCTCTCCGTCACTGGCACTCACTCTTCTTTTGTGCAATGACTCAGGTAACGGAACCCCCAGCGCAGCCATGCCTTCCCCTTTACTTGCCTCCCTGACACCCACAAATCACTGCCACTTAACCCTATAACAGCCGGCTGCCCTCACCCCGTGCCCTCCTTCCATTATACTCCCCCATCCTTTCTCCATCATTTCTCACTTCTTCCCTCACTCACTTCTTCCCTCACTCACTTCTTCCCTCACTCACTTCTTCCCTCACTCACTTCTTTCTACCTCTCTTTTTTACTCCATGGGACTCACTGCTTCTCCCCTCTGTCTCACAATCACCCAACCCTGTGAGTCTCTCTTCCTGCTCCACCCTCTCCTGTGTGTCAGTCCTGAGTCTCTCAGTGCTTCTCCCCATACAGTCCCCCCACCATTCCTCACTTCTCCCTTTCCTTCATTCTCTGTCTTCCCATCTTCTTACATTGAGGCCACCATTTCTGCATCTTCCCATCGTGTCCTACTGAGTCCTATACCTCTTCTTCATCCCCACCTTTTTTCCAAACTCTTCTTCATCCCCACTCTCTCTCCAACCTGTGAGACACTCACTTCTTCCTACTCTGTCTCTCTCCATCACCTACACATTGTCCCTCACTGCTTCTCACTTCTCTCCCCTTCTCCTCCTTCTCATCTGTGCCTGCCCCCAGCATCTCACTTTGTGAGGACTTCGCTCATTCCTCCCTCTCTCCTTCCAGCCAACATTAGAAGGTGCCTCTCTGCCCCCCCAGAATTATGAGGATGAGGGGGATGTAATCCAGGCACTGGAGATTGAAAGATTTGAGGAGATTTTGCAAGAGATCCACCCCAGGAGCCCCACAGAGCTGGGCAGAAGCTACAGTGAGGAGGATTTCCAGTGTGAGTAGCACTGAGTGTGAGTGTGAGTGAGGCACAGACATGCATATGAGTGAGGGTCACACAGATATGAGTATACAGTATATACTATAGTGAGTGTGAGTGAGGGTTGGGAAAGTGCACTCACTGAGTTTCCACTCCAGATCACCGCCAATCATCCCATCACATTCACCACCCACTGTCCTCCCACCTTCCCTCGGAGCCCTGCGGCCGGGATGGGCGCAAACACAAGAAGCGCCCGAGAAGCAAGAGGCAGGCGTCTGCCCCCGGAGAGACCCCCGGAACCATCCAGGAGGGAGAGGAAGATGAAGATGAGGAGAACATAGAGGGGGATAAAACCCCAGAGGAAGCTGCAGACACAGGGAACATACAGGTAAAGTGGGGCCCCAGGGTGGGACATGGGGTGGGAGCGTGGGGGAGCCCCTATTTTTGCAATTAGTCTTCAATTTTTAGTCAATTTTTTTATATGAAACAAAGGCAGTTCGTCTGGGGGGGGGGCAAATAAATGGGTTTCTTTGTATCATTAGCCATTTTTTTGGCAGGGGTGCATGTAGGGTACACAAGGGGGTTCCAGTTCTCACACCAGTGCATGTAGGGTACACGAGGGGGTTCCAGTTCTCACACCGGTGCATGTAGGGTACACGAGGGGGTTCCAGTTCTCACACCGGTGCATGTAGGGTACACGAGGGGGTTCCAGTTGTCACACCGGTGCATGTAGGGTACACGAGGGGGTTCCAGTTCTCACACCGGTGCATGTAGGGTACACGAGGGGGTTCCAGTTCTCACACCGGTGCATGTAGGGTACACGAGGGGGTTCCAGTTCTCACACCAGTGCATGTAGGGTACACAAGGGGGTTCCAGTTCTCACACCAGTGCATGTAGGGTACACAAGGGGGTTCCAGTTCTCACACCAGTGCATGTAGGGTACACGAGGGGGTTCCAATTCTCACACCGGTGCATGTAGGGTACACGAGGGGGTTCCAGTTCTCACACCAGTGCATGTAGGGTACACGAGGGGGTTCCAGTTCTCACACTGGTGCATGTAGGGTACATGAGGGGGTACCAGTTTTCACACTGGTGCATGTAGGGTACACAAGGGGGTTCCAGTTCTCACACCGGTGCATGTAGGGTACACAAGGGGGTACCAGTTTTTACACTGGTGCATGTAGGGTACACGAGGGGGTTCCAGTTCTCACACTGGTGCATGTAGGGTACATGAGGGGGTTCCAATTCTCACACTGGTGCATGTAGGGTACATGAGGGGGTTCCAGTTCTCACACTGGTGCATGTAGGGTACATGAGGGGGTTCCAGTTCTCACACTGGTGCATGTAGGGTACACAAGGGGGTTCCAGTTCTCACACCAGTGCATGTAGGGTACACAAGGGGGTTCCAGTTCTCACACCAGTGCATGTAGGGTACACAAGGGGGTTCCAGTTCTCACACCAGTGCATGTAGGGTACACGAGGGGGTTCCAGTTCTCACACCGGTGCATGTAGGGTACACGAGGGGGTTCCAGTTCTCACACCAGTGCATGTAGGGTACACGAGGGGGTTCCAGTTCTCACACCGGTGCATGTAGGGTACACGAGGGGGTTCCAGTTCTCACACTGGTGCATGTAGGGTACATGAGGGGGTACCAGTTTTCACACTGGTGCATGTAGGGTACACAAGGGGGTTCCAGTTCTCACACCGGTGCATGTAGGGTACACAAGGGGGTACCAGTTTTCACACTGGTGCATGTAGGGTACATGAGGGGGTTCCAATTCTCACACCGATGCATGTAGGGTACACAAGGGGGTTCCAGTTCTCACACCGGTGCATGTAGGGTACATGAGGGGGTTCCAGTTCTCACACTGGTGCATGTAGGGTACATGAGGGGGTTCCAGTTCTCACACTGGTGCATGTAGGGTACACAAGGGGGTTCCAGTTCTCACACCGGTGCATGTAGGGTACACAAGGGGGTACCAGTTTTCACACTGGTGCATGTAGGGTACATGAGGGGGTTCCAATTCTCACACTGGTGCATGTAGGGTACACGAGGGGGTTCCAGTTCTCACACTGGTGCATGTAGGGTACACAAGGGGGTTCCAGTTCTCACACCGGTGCATGTAGGGTACACAAGGGGGTACCAGTTTTCACACTGGTGCATGTAGGGTACATGAGGGGGTTCCAATTCTCACACTGGTGCATGTAGGGTACACGAGGGGGTTCCAGTTCTCACACCGGTGCATGTAGGGTACACGAGGGGGTTCCAGTTCTCACACCGGTGCATGTAGGCTACATGAGGGGGTTCAAGTTCTCACACTGGTGCATGTAGGGTACACGAGGGGGTTCCAGTTCTCACACCGGTGCATGTAGGGTACATGAGGGGGTTCCAGTTCTCACACCGGTGCATGTAGGGTACACGAGGGGGTTCCAGTTCTCACACCAGTGCATGTAGGGTACATGAGGGGGTTCCAGTTCTCACACCAGTGCATGTAGGGTACACAAGGGGGTTCCAGTTCTCACACCGGTGCATGTAGGGTACACAAGGGGGTTCCAGTTCTCACACCGGTGCATGTAGGGTACACAAGGGGGTTCCAGTTCTCACACCGGTGCATGTAGGGTACACAAGGGGGTTCCAGTTCTCACACCGGTGCATGTAGGGTACACAAGGGGGTTCCAGTTCTCACACCGGTGCATGTAGGGTACACAAGGGGGTTCCAGTTCTCACACCGGTGCATGTAGGGTATATTGGGGGGCACCAGTTTTTACTCCCATGATGCCTCTCTCTAGCAGTAACTCACTGTCTCTCTGGGTTCTAGTTCTTCCTGGTGGATGAGAGTAAGACTGTGAGTAACGCAGCCCTGGCACCGACCACAATTACTCAGGGCAAAATGAATGAGGATGGAAATGGTCCAGGGTAAGAAGGGGCATGTGGTATGGTTGGATTAAGGGTGGGACTGAGTAAAGTTGGGCAAACTGACAGGGACAGGACTGGGTAAGGTTTGGGGGAGTGGGGTGAGTAAGATTGGGGTGACAGGGACTGGGGTAAGAGGGATAGGGTTAAGACTAAGTTTGGGATAGAATGGACTGGAATGGGATGGAGAAAAGCCGGGGTATGGGAGAAAGGGACAGGATTGGGTAAAGCTTTGGTAAGAGGGTCTGGAGTCATACTGGGTAGGGTTGGGGTAGGAGGGGCAGGTGTGGAACTGGTTATGGGTGGAAGGGAAGGGATTGGTTGAAGTTTGGGTATGAGGGACAGGAGTTATACTGGGTAGGGTTGGGGTAGGAGGGGCAGGTGTGGAACTGGTTATGGGTGGAAGGGAAGGGATTGGTTGAAGTTTGGGTATGAGGGACAGGAGTTATACTGGGTAGGGTTGGGGTAAGAGGGACAGGTGTGGAACTGGTTATGGGTGGAAGGGAAGGGATTGGTTGAAGTTTGGGTATGAGGGACAGGAGTTATACTGGGTAGGGTTGGGGTAGGAGGGGCAGGTGTGGAACTGGTTATGGGTGGAAGGGAAGGGATTGGTTGAAGTTTGGGTATGAGGGACAGGAGTTATACTGGGTAGGGTTGGGGTAAGAGGGACAGGTGTGGAACTGGTTATGGGTGGAAGGGAAGGGATTGGTTGAAGTTTGGGTATGAGGGACAGGAGTTATACTGGGTGGAGTTGGAGAATGGCAGGGGGTAGGACTGGGTAAGGTTGGGTAAGAGGCAGGAAGTGGAACTCGTTGGGGTAAGAGGAACATGAGTAAGATTGAAAGAGACTTTTGGGTAAATGGGGGGACTTGGGGAGCCTGGGGGGGGGGAGAGTAGTTCTGCTCGAGCTCCATCTACTCAGTATTCTTTGTGTAGAACAAAGGAGCGATCTGGCAGTGTCCCTTGTGGGGATGGAGTTACCCGCCACTCCCACCGCCCGCCCCCCACCCACCGGAGCTACAGTCTGACTGAGCGGCGCCGCATTGGCAGCATGACCCACCCTGAGGATGCCCATTACCACCAAGTGCCAACCGATGAAACAGAAGCAGAGACATTGGCATCCGCCGACCTGGACTACATGAAGAGTGAGTGGCAGAAGGGAGAAGTGAGGGTACACTCAACTGGAAAGAGAGGGGAAGCAGGAGTAGGGAGAAAGGTAATTACACAATGAGTAAGTGAGGGGAAGGATTTGTAGAGAGAAAGGTAATTACACAATGAGTAAGTGAGGGGAAGGATTTGTAGAGAGAAAGGTAATTACACAATGAGTAAGTGAGGGGAAGCAGGAGTAGGGAGAAATGTAATTACACAATGAGTAAGTGAGGGGAAGCAGGAGTAGGGAGAGTAGGTAATTACACAATGAGTAAGTGAGGGGAAGGATTAGTGAGTGGAAGAGTTTATACGCCGGGGACTTCCCATACTAGTCAGTTGAACTGAAGAAGCTGCTCAGATAAGGAGTCTTCCAGTTGCTCTAGATTTACTTCTACTAGATAAGAGAGGGTATAGGTTTAACACTAAGATGAGTAAGAGTAAATGAAAGTGAGTGCATCAGAGAGGGAAGGGTGGGAGGTTGGGAGAGAAGTTATGGGATAGATAGCGAGTAAGAGAGAAGTTATGGGATAGATGGCGAGTAAGAGAGAAGTTATGGGATAGATGGCGAGTAGGAGAGAAGTTATAGGATAGATGGCGAGTAAGAGAAAAGTTATAGGATAGATGGCGAGTAAGAGAAAAGTTATATGATAGATGGCGAGTAAGAGAAAAGTTATGGGGTAGATGGCGAGTAAGAGAAAAGTTATAGGATAGATGGCGAGTAAGAGAAGTTATAGGATAGATGGCGAGTAAGAGAGAAGTTATGGGATAGATGGCGAGTAAGAGAGAAGTTATGGGATAGATGGCGAGTAGGAGAGAAGTTATAGGATAGATGGCGAGTAAGAGAAAAGTTAAATGATAGATGGCGAGTAAGAGAAAAGTTATGGGGTAGATGGCGAGTAAGAGAAAAGTTATAGGATAGATGGCGAGTAAGAGAAGTTATAGGATAGATGGCAAGTAAGAGAGAAGTTATGGGATAGATGGCGAGTAAGAGAGAAGTTATAGGATAGATGGCGAGTAAGAGAGAAGTTATAGGATAGATGGCGAGTAAGAGAGAAGTTATGGGATAGATGGCGAGTAAGAGAGAAGTTATGGGATAGATGGCGAGTAAGAGAGAAGTTATAGGATAGATGGCGAGTAAGAGAGAAGTTATAGGATAGATGGCGAGTAAGAGAGAAGTTATGGGATAGATGGCGAGTAAGAGAGAAGTTATAGGATAGATGGCGAGTAAGAGAGAAGTTATAGGATAGATGGCGAGTAAGAGAGAAGTTATGGGATAGATGGCGAGTAAGAGAGAAGTTATGGGATAGATGGCGAGTAAGAGAGAAGTTATAGGATAGATGGCGAGTAAGAGAGAAGTTATAGGATAGATGGCGAGTAAAAGAGAAGTTATGGGATAGATGGCGAGTAAGAGAGAAGTTATAGGATAGATGGCGAGTAAGAGAGAAGTTATGGGATAGATGGCAAGTAAGAAAGGAATAGTGGGAGGTTGGGAGAGAAGTTATATAAATAAACAGGGTTAGTGAGTAAATATATGAGTATAACAGTGAGTAAGAGAGGAGTAGGAGTAAGTAGGGGGAGGATAGAGTGTATATAAATACAGGGGACATGGGAGATGCGGGGAACACGAGGGAGGAGTGAGTAGCGAGACATGGGAATTAGTACAATACTCCTGGTGTATTATTATAATATTTATATCCAACCAGTATCTTTTTATTCCCATCAACCCCCTTAGGTCATCGGTTCGAGGACCTTCCTGCTGTCCGCAGGCACCTTGTGCGCAAAAACAAAGGGCAAGTAGTCCATATGAATCAGGAGCATCACGAGAGACAGCCCCATCGGAAAAGTGTCTCTCTTCAACCTCATGAGGTAGGAACCACGTGTCATGTGATCACTCGTCAGGCAACGGTACTGCTCCCTCCCCGGGTAGAACTCTAACCTGGTTCCTCCACCCAATAACACCCAATCCTGCACCCCCCTAATCCCCAGATCCCTTCCTCCCACCCCAGGTGTTTGTGGAGCTGAACGAGCTCGTCTTGGACAAACATCAGGAGCTGCAATGGAAGGAGACCGCTCGCTGGATCAAGTTTGAGGAAGATGTTGAGGCAGAAACTGACCAATGGGGAAAACCCCACGTGGCCTCTCTCAGCTTCCGTAGCTTGTTAGAGCTCAGGCGGACTTTAGCGCACGGTGAGTGGAGGAGATCAGCGGAAGATGACAGATTGTTTGGGAGGGTTAAGGACAAAGTAACATTCATTGTGGGCTCTGCACCAGGCTGGGGCTGTTAGATGCCACGAAAAGTCGTGGTTGAAGGTTTAGTTGGATACCGAGAAGTGTTTGTGAGGGTGGAGTCTTGAGAAGGCAACACTGTGAAGATGGTTGGAACACTGGGTGGAGTATTAAGTAGGTTGTTGTGAAGGTGGACTATAGTGAAGGAGGCTACTGGGGGTGCAGGGTGGAGTCTTGAGAAGGCAACATTGTGAAGATGGTTGGAACACTGGGTGGGGTATTAAGAAGGTTGTTGTGAAGGTGGACTTTAGTGAAGGTGGCCACTGTGGGTGCAGGGTGAAGTCTTGAGAAGGAGAAATTGTGAAGATGGTTGGAACACTGGGTGGAGTATTAAGAAGGTTGTCATGATGGTGGACTATAGTGAAGGTGGCTACTGAGGGTGCAGGGTGGAGTCTTGAGTAGATTGTTGTAGTGTACAGTAGCATTTTGTTTAATGTTTTATCACTCATCTCAGTGGCTTCTTCTCCAGTTCAGCTCGTTGTAGTGTATGGGTGGAGTCTTGGGGAAGAGGTTGCATTTGATGGAGTTTTGAGATTTAAGAGGTGTCTTTAGGTAGGGGGTTGCTAGTGTGGATAGAACCTTAAGAAGGTGCTTGTAGTGAACATCGTTGCTACATGGGTGTAATTTTGGGCGGTTGCTACTTAGGATAGTGAAGATGCGTGTGACTGTGGAGTCTTAGAAAGTGTGGTTGGTGGTGGCAGTTGCTGGTGGTTGTACTCCGGGACCTTCCTGAAGATGATAGTGTGGGTGGATTTTTGAGAAGTTGTGTTTGTATTGGTGGAATTTTGAGTTGTTGTTGCCAGTCTGGGGGGAGTCATGAGAAGGAGGCTGTTAGTGAGGGTGATGTCTTCAGAAGGTTCTTGCTCGGTTCTACGTTTTCTTGAGCGTGGTTGTGTGGGGGAACCTTCTGAAGATGGTTGCTAGTGTGGATTGGTTGTGTAAGTGGAGCCAACAGTATCTGGACATGGTCTCCAATCAGCAATGTTCTGTCCTCAGGTGCTGTATTGTTGGACCTGGATCAGAGGACCCTCCCAGGAATAGCCCATCAAGTGGTGGAACAAATGATCATCAGTGACCAAATCAAAGCTGAGGATCGAGCCAATGTACTGAGAGCTCTTCTCCTTAAACACAGGTAAAACACCCTGTAGGAATCATGTAGGTTACTATGGCGGTGTCATACGACATAAATGCCCCAAGTTACCCCTTATGCCCTCTATAAAGCAACAGTGCCTTTATCAGCCACATAATACAGTCAATAATTTCATAATTAACATGGAAATCACATCATGCCCTTATCATGGTGCCCTCAGTAGCCTTATCATGGTGCCCTCAGTAGCCTTATCATGATGCCCTCAGTAGCCTTATCATGATGCCCTCAGTAGCCTTATCATGATGCCCTCAATAGCCTTATCATGATGCCCTCAGTAACCTTATCATGATGCCCTCAGTAGCCTTATCATAATGCCCTCAGTAGCCTTATCATGATGCCCTCAGTAACCTTATCATGATGCCCTCAGTAGCCTTATCATGATGCCCTCAGTAACCTTATCATGATTCCCTCAGTAGCCTTATCATGATGCCCTCAGTAACCTTATCATGATGCCCTCAGTAGCCTTATCATGATGCCCTCAGTAGCCTTATCATGATGCCCTCAGTAACCTTATCATGATGCCCTCAGTAACCTTATCATGATGCCCTCAGTAGCCTTATCATGATGCCCTCAGTAGCCTTATCATGATGCCCTCAGTAACCTTATCATGATGCCCTCAGTAGCCTTATCATGATGCCCTCAGTAGCCTTATCATGATGCCCTCAGTAACCTTATCATGATGCCCTCAGTAGCCTTATCAGGATGCCCTCAGTAGCCTTATCATGATGCCCTCAGTAACCTTATCATGATTCCCTCAGTAACCTTATCATGATGCCCTCAGTAGCCTTATCATGATGCCCTCAGTAGCCTTATCATGATGCCCTCAGTAACCTTATCATGATGCCCTCAGTAACCTTATCATGATGCCCTCAGTAACCTTATCATGATGCCCTCAGTAGCCTTATCATGATGCCCTCAGTAGCCTTACCATGATGCCCTCAGTAACCTTATCATGATGCCCTCAGTAGCCTTACCATGATGCCCTCAGTAGCCTTATCATGATGCCCTCAGTAGCCTTATCATGATGCCCTCAGTAGCCTTATCATGATGCCCTCAGTAGCCTTACCATGATGCCCTCAGTAGCCTTATCATGATGCCCTCAGTAGCCTTATCATGATGCCCTCAGTAGCCTTATCATGATGGATATGGTGGCTATGGTGATTATAGGCCATATGTTTGTCTTGCAGCCACCCCAGTGATGAGAAGGACTCTTCTTTTTCCCGTAATATCTCGGCGGCCAGTCTTGGCTCCCTCCTTGGACACCACAGTACAAATCACGTTTCCCAGCAAAGTGAGCCCAACCTGACTGACCCCCTAATGGGGGGAGATCCCTGTGACCAAGAGACCAAGATAGACATTGAGCGAGAGGTGAGAAATCTGCATTTGGGGCCATCTAATGAGACTGCAGTTCATCTGGTATTGGGGGAGGGGTTAGTATCAGGGCGGAGTCAGGCTGTTCTCACAATTGCCTCTCCCATTTGTTTTACACAGAGAGAGTCGATCCCTTCGCTCCCCTCGATCCAGCGATCAAAGTCTAAGCATGAGCTGAAGCTTCTGGAGAAGATTCCAGAGAATGCCGAGGCCAGTGTGGTACTAGTAGGTAAGTCCCCTAAGCGGGGAATCTGGAATCCTTCCCATGTATCCAGCCAATCCCAGCGCCTTTTACTTACATGATTGGGTGCAGGAGTCCCACTTCATCACAGAACTGCCCCTGGCACCCACCTGTTGGTATTCTACTTCTTACTCATATTACTAATATACTCATTATAGTTCTGTAAGTAATCTCCTAGTCCTACTGTCAGTGATCTCCTCCTCGTCCTACTGTCAGTGATCTCCTCCTCATCCTACTGTCAGTGATCTCCTACTCATCCTACTGTCAGTGACCTTCTCCTCATCCTACTGTCAGTGATCTCCTCCTCATCCTACTGTCTGTGATCTCCTCCTCACCCTACTGTCAGTGATCTCCTCCTCACCCTACTGTCAGTGATCTCCTCCTCATCCTATTGTCAGTGATCTCCTCCTCATCCTACTGTCAGTGATCTCCTCCTCATCCTACTGTCAGTGATCTCCTCCTCACCCTACTGTCAGTGATCTCCTCCTCACCCTACTGTCAGTGATCTCCTCCTCACCCTACTGTCAGTGATCTCCTCATCCTACTGTCAGTGATCCCCTCCTCATCCTGCTGTCAGTGATCTCCTTCTCATCCTACTTTCAGTGATCTCCTCCTCATACTACTGTCAGTGATCCCCTCCTCATCATACTGTAAGTGATCTCCTCCTCATCCTACTGTCAGTGATCTTCTCCTCATCCTACTGTCAGTGATCTCCTCCTCATCCTACTGTCAGTGATCTCCTCCTCATCCTACTGTCAGTGATCTCCTCCTCATCCTACTGTCAGTGATCTCCTCCTCACCCTACTGTCAGTGATCTCCTCCTCACCCTACTGTCAGTGATCTCCTCCTCACCCTACTGTCAGTGATCTCCTCATCCTACTGTCAGTGATCCCCTCCTCACCCCATTGTCAGTGATCTCCTCCTCATCCTACTGTCAGTGATCTCCTCCTCACCCTACTGTCAGTGATCTCCTCCTCATCCTATTGTCAGTGATCTCCTCCTCATCCTACTGTCAGTGATCCCCTCCTCATCCTACTGTCAGTGATCTCCTCCTCATCCTACTGTCAGTGATCTCCTCCTCATCCTACTGTCAGTGATCTCCTCCTCATCCTACTGTCAGTGATCTCCTCCTCATCCTACTGTCAGTGATCTCCTCCTCACCCCATTGTCAGTGATCTCCTCCTCATCCTACTGTCAGTGATCTCCTCCTCATCCTACTGTCAGTGATCTCCTCCTCATCCTACTGTCAGTGATCTCCTCCTCATCCTACTGTCAGTGATCTCCTCCTCATCCTACTGTCAGTGATCTCCTCCTCATCCTACTGTCAGTGATCTCCTCCTCATCCTACTGTCAGTGATCTCCTCCTCATCCTACTGTCATTGATCTCCTCCTCACCCTAAGGTCTTTGCTAGACATTTCTGGCCACACTGTTGGGAATCCTTCCCCACTGCAGTGTTGGTGATCTCCTCCTCATCCTACTGTCAGTGATCTCCTCCTCATCCTACTGTCAGTGATCTCCTCCTCACCCTACTGTCAGTGATCTCCTCCTCATCCTACTGTCAGTGATCTCCTCCTCATCCTACTGTCAGTGATCTCCTCCTCACCCTACTGTCAGTGATCTCCTCCTCATCCTACTGTCAGTGATCTCCTCCTCATCCTACTGTCAGTGATCTCCTCCTCATCCTACTGTCAGTGATCTCCTCCTCACCCTACTGTCAGTGATCTCCTCCTCATCCTACTGTCAGTGATCTCCTCCTCATCCTACTGTCAGTGATCTCCTCCTCACCCTACTGTCAGTGATCTCCTCCTCATCCTACTGTCAGTGATCTCCTCCCCATCCTACTGTCAGTGATCTCCTCCTCATCCTACTGTCAGTGATCTCCTCCTCATCCTACTGTCAGTGATCTCCTCCTCACCCTACTGTCAGTGATCTCCTCCTCACCCTACTGTCAGTGATCTCCTCCTCACCCTACTGTCAGTGATCTCCTCCTCATCCTACTGTCAGTGACCTCCTCCTCATCCTACTGTCAGTGATCTCCTCCTCACCCTACTGTCAGTGATCTCCTCCTCACCCTACTGTCAGTGATCTCCTCCTCATCCTACTGTCAGTGATCTTCTCCTCATCCTACTGTCAGTGATCTCCTCCTCATCCTACTGTCAGTGATCTCCTCCTCATCCTACTGTCAGTGATCTCCTCCTCACCCTAAGGTCTTTGCTAGACATTTCTGGCCACACTGTTGGGAATCCTTCCCCACTGCAGTGTTTGTGATCTCCTCCTACTAAGGAAGTTCATGAGTAGATGTACCTATTCCTCCTCGGCCTACCCTGCTCCTCCCCACACGATTGGTAGGTCATAGTCACCCAATAGAAGGCAAGCTTGCTGTTGGTATTGTGGGTCTCGCATGTACCACTTGTTTCCCCCAAGGCTGCGTGGAGTTCCTGGAACAACCCACAATGGCGTTTATTCGGCTGCAGGAGGCTGTGGAGCTGGACTCTGTATTGGAGGTTCCTATTCCTGTGCGATTCCTGTTTGTGCTGCTGGGGCCGAGTACGTCAAATCTGGATTACCATGAGATTGGCCGATCCATATCAACCCTGATGTCTGACAAGGTGAGAAGGATACTGACCCCCATGTGTGGCTAAGAGTAATACTGATCAGACAATACGCATCTTCTCACTCTGTGCCTCATTTTGGTCTCTGTGACATTTCTCATTGTGGAAAATTGTGGAGGATCACCTGGATTGTCAGAGGATGATCTCCTCCTTGTCCTTATGTCAGTGACCTCCTCCTTAACCTCCTGTGATCTCCTCCTTGTCCTTATGTCAGTGACCTCCTCCTTAACCTCCTGTGACCTCCTCCTTAACCTCCTGTGATCTCCTCCTTGTCCTTATGTCAGTGACCTCCTCCTTAACCTCCTGTGACCTCCTCCTTAACCTCCTGTGATCTCCTCCTTGTCCTTATGTCAGTGACCTCCTCCTTAACCTCCTGTGATCTCCTCCTTGTGCTCATGTCAGTGACCTCCTCCTTAACCTCTTGTGATCTCCTCCTTGTCCTTATGTCAGTGACCTCCTCCTTAACCTCCTGTGATCTCCTCCTTGTCCTCATGTCAGTGACCTTCTCCTTGTCCTCATATCAGTGACCTCCTCCTTGTTCTCATGTCAGTGACCTCTTTCTTAACCTCCTTGTTGTCCTCCTGTCAATTACATCCTCCTTGTCAGTGCCCTCCTCCTCATCCTGCTAATGTAGTCATTATAATTCTGTAAGTAATCTCCTCACCCTACTGTCAGGTATCTCCTCCTCATCCTACGGTCAGTGATCTCCTCCTCAACCTACTGTCAGTGATCTCCTCCTCATCCTACTGTCAGTGATCTCCTCCTCATCCTACTGTCAGTGATCTCCTCCTCACCCTACTGTCAGTGATCTCCTCCTAACCCTACTGTCAGTGATCTCCTCCTCATCCTACTGTCAGTGATCTCCTCCTCATCCTACTGTCAGTGATCTCCTCCTCATCCTACTGTCAGTGATCTCCTCCTCATCCTACTGTCAGTGATCTCCTCCTCATCCTACTGTCAGTGATCTCCTCCTCATCCTACTGTCAGTGATCTCCTCCTCATCCTACTGTCAGTGATCTCCTCCTCATCCTACTGTAAGTGATCTCATCCTCATTCTACCCTAGTGATCTTCTCCTCATCCTACTGTCAGTGATCTCCTCCTCATTTTACCCTAGTGACCTTCTCCTCATTCTACTCTCAGTGATCTCCTCCTCATCCTACTGTCGGTGATCTCCTCCTCATCCTACTGTCAGTGATCTCCTCCTCATCCTACTGTCAGTGATCTCCTCCTCATTCTACCCTAGTGATCTTCTCCTCATCCTACTGTCAGTGATCTCCTCCTCATTCTACCCTAGTGACCTTCTCCTCATTCTACCCTAGTGATCTTCTCCTCATCCTACTGTCAGTGATCTTCTCCTCATTCTACTCTCAGTGATCTTCTCCTCATCCTACTGTCAGTGACCTTCTCCTCATTCTACCCTAGTGATCTTCTTCTCATCCTACTGTCAGTGACCTTCTCCTCATTCTACCCTAGTGATCTTCTTCTCATCCTACTGTCAGTGACCTTCTCCTCATTCTACCCTAGTGACCTTCTCCTCATTTTACCCTAGTGATCTTCTTCTCATCCTACTGTCAGTGATCTCCTCCTCATCCTACTGTCAGTGATCTCCTCCTCACCCTACTGTCAGGTATCTCCTCCTCATCCTACTGTCAGGTATCTCCTCCTCACCCTACTGTCAGTGATCTCCTCCTCACCCTTCTGTCAGTGATCTTCACCTCATCCTACTGTCAGTGATCTCCTCCTCATCCTACTGTCAGTGATCTTCTCCTCATCCTACTGTCAGTGATCTCCTCCTCATCCTACTGTCAGTGATCTTCTCCTCATCCTACTGTCAGTGATCTCCTCCTCATCCTACTGTCAGTGATCTCCTCCTCACCCTTCTGTCAGTGATCTTCTCCTCATCCTACTGTCAGTGATCTCCTCCTCATCCTACTGTCAGTGATCTTCTCCTCATCCTACTGTCAGTGATCTCCTCCTCACCCTACTGTCAGTGATCTTCTCCTCATCCTACTGTCAGTGACCTTCTCCTCATTCTACTCTCAGTGATCTTCTTGTCATCCTACTGTCAGTGACCTTCTCCTCATTCTACTCTCAGTGATCTTCTCCTCATCCTACTGTCAGTGACCTTCTCCTCATTCTACTCTCAGTGATCTTCTTGTCATCCTACTGTCAGTGACATTCTCCTCATTCTACCCTAGTGATCTTCTTCTCATCCTACTGTCAGTGACATTCTCCTCATTCTACCCTAGTGATCTTCTTCTCATCCTACTGTCAGTAACCTTCTCCTCATTCTACCCTAGTGATCTCCTCCTCATCCTACTGTCAGTGATCTTCTCCTCATCCTACTGTCAGTGACCTTCTCCTCATTCTACTCTCAGTGATCTTCTTGTCATCCTACTGTCAGTGACCTTCTCCTCATTCTACTCTCAGTGATCTTCTCCTCATCCTACTGTCAGTGACCTTCTCCTCATTCTACTCTCAGTGATCTTCTTGTCATCCTACTGTCAGTGACCTTCTCCTCATTCTACTCTCAGTGATCTTCTCCTCATCCTACTGTCAGTGACCTTCTCCTCATTCTACTCTCAGTGATCTTCTCCTCATCCTACTGTCAGTGACCTTCTCCTCATCCTACTCTCAGTGATCTCCTCCTCATCCTGCTGCAGCAGTTCTTCTCATAATCTCATTCTTTTCTCTGTGAGGCTTGGTTACCCACCCTCTGCATGTGTTTTGCCCCAAAGCCATTCCATGAGGCTGCCTACCTTGCTGATGACCGCCAGGACCTTCTCAGTGCTATTAATGAGTTCCTGGACTGCAGTGTGGTCCTGCCTCCTTCTGAGGTTATGGGGGAAGAATTGCTGCGCTCCGTTGCCCTGTTTCAGAGGGAAATGCTGAGGAGACGTCAGGGGCAAGAGAAGAAGGCTTTGGAGGAACCCAGTGATGCCCAGGACAAAGGTACAAATTGGGGTCATCTCCCACTTGACTGAATGGTTTGTCTGCCTCCCCCTGTTCTGGGACCTTATGTCTCATTCTCCCTGCCACCCATTTCTAGCCCTTCTGAAGAAAACTGCCCCAGACAGTGGAGGAGACGACGACCCCCTGCGCAGGACAGGCAAACCTTTTGGGGGGCTTATTCGTGATATCCAGCGACGTTACCCCAAATATGTCAGTGATTTCCGGGATGCCCTGGATGCGCAGTGTATGGCTGCCGTCATCTTCATTTACTTTGCTGCTCTCTCTCCGGCAATCACATTCGGTGGTCTCCTCGGTGAGTGAGCGCTCTCATTAGATTGGTACCTCCTTGCCACACACTCCAGTATTGTCTAACGCACACAATGTTCTCTCTGACCCACAGGTGAGAAGACGGGAGGTCTCATTGGAGTGTCCGAGTTAATAATCAGCACCTGTTTGCAGGGGGTCATATTTTGCCTGTTGGGGGCCCAGCCGCTGCTCATTGTGGGCTTTTCGGGGCCACTGCTGGTATTTGAGGAAGCCTTTTACACGGTAAGAATGGGTGGGAGGAGGGCAGAGACCCAAATACGCATGGGACACTTGACTAACTAAATGTCGCCCCCAGTTCTGCTCAGCTAATGGCATGGAGTACCTGGTGGGCCGAGTGTGGATTGGGTTCTGGCTGATAGCCATTGTGGTCAGTATGGTGGCCTGTGAGGGAAGCTTCCTGGTTCGCTTTGTTTCTCGATTCACCCAAGAAATCTTCTCAATTCTCATCTCCCTCATCTTCATCTACGAAACCTTCTTTAAACTCTTCAAGGTAATATCCCCACACCCCTCTTGTGTATATACCCTTGCTAGGGGGCAATGTCCCTGGATTTACTGCCCCCAGGGTCCCTCTCAATGTGTCTGTACCAGGGGCCTCATTTGCCTTATCTCAGAGGCTTCCATCTCACTGCAGGTCTTCCAGGAGCACCCTCTGACCAACTGCCGCTTCCAGAACTCCACCGACGACGAGGCCCTAAATGTAACCGAGACCCCTCTACAGAATGGAACGGAATCCACTGGCCCCATTCGTGTGACTGGGCAGCCAAACACTGCCCTCCTGTCTCTGGTGCTCATGGCCGGGACCTTCTTCATTGCTTTTTTCTTGCGCAAACTCAAGAACAGTAATTTCTTTCCAGGGAGGGTGAGTAGTTAGTAGTGAGTAGACAAACCTAGAACTTGGGGAGGTTTAGGGTTCCGGGGCAGGTCCTCAGGGCCATGTCTGGCCACGTGTACTCACGCCTGTACGCTACATGTGATACCTGGACACAAACATACAGTGACACAGAGGCAAACCTAGAACTTGGGGAGGTTTAGGGTTCCTGGGCAGGTTCTCAGGAGCATGTCTGGCCACGTGTACTCACGCCTGTACGTTACGTGTGATACCTGGACACAAACATACAGTGACACAGAGGCAAACCTAGAACTTGGGGAGGTTTAGGGTTCCTGGGCAGGTTCTCAGGAGCATGTCTGGCCACGTGTACTCACGCCTGTACGTTACGTGTGATACCTGGACACAAACATACAGTGACACAGAGGCAAACCTAGAACTTGGGGAGGTTTAGGGTTCCTGGGCAGGTTCTCAGGAGCATGTCTGGCCACGTGTACTCACGCCTGTACGTTACGTGTGATACCTGGACACAAACATACAGTGACACAGAGGCAAACCTAGAACTTGGGGAGGTTTAGGGTTCCTAGGCAGGTTCTCAGTGCCATGTGTTTTGCCCACAATGCATTTTGCCACCCCCAAGCTGTTGCCTGGATAGGGCCCCAGTACATAATGGAGATCAGCTCTCTTTTATTGGCTGTCGGGGCGGAGTTGCCAGACAGAGGCACATAGGGGGCAGTAGCCGCACCCACAGGAGTTGCTCCATGTTCTCCCCATGTTCCCAGGCGACGATACAGCTTCACCCCCCATTTCACCATCTTCATACTCTCCCCTTTCTTAGGTGCGTCGGACCATTGGAGATTTTGGGGTTCCCATTGCCATTCTCATTATGGTACTTGTGGACTTCAGCATCACTGACACCTATACTCAGGTAAGTGTTACTCAAGGCCCACTCTAGGCCTTCCAGCTGTAGGCAACTCACCTACAAACCCTCCCTCGTTGCTGTCACTTTGCAGAAGTTAAGTGTCCCCAGTGGCTTCAAGGTGACGTCACCAGAGAAACGAGGTTGGGTGATAAACCCACTGGGCTCCGAGGAGCCATTCCCAGTTTGGATGATGTTTGCCAGTGTCCTTCCCGCCTTGTTGGTCTACATCCTCATCTTCATGGAAACCCAGATTACCACGTGAGTTATAGTAGTCTTTGCACTGGTACTAAGGATACTGGTTATACTGGTGTTCATCTTCATAGCAACCCAGATCGTATGAGTAATACTAGTCTTTGTACTGGTACTGAGGATACTGGTACTGGGTAATGATACTGGTTCCGTTCCAGGCTGATTATCAGTAAGAAGGAGCGGATGTTGGTGAAGGGATCGGGGTTCCACCTGGATTTGCTGCTGATCGTTGCTATGGGGGGGATCAGCGCTCTCTTCGGGTTGCCATGGATGGCCGCCACTACTGTGCGCTCGGTGACCCACGCCAACGCTCTCACTGTTATGAGCAAAGCTGTGGCCCCCGGGGACAAACCAAAAATACAGGAGGTCAAAGAACAGAGAGTGACTGGTCTTCTGGTGGCCATCCTTGTGGGTAAGAACCTTCTCCCTGGGCCTCCCCCATCCCTCAGCCCCTGTGCCCATCCCTCAGCCTCTGTGCCCAACCCTCAGCCTCTGTGCCCATTCCATAACCTCTGTGCCCATCCCTCAGCCTCTGTGCCCAACCTTCAGCCTCTGTGCCCATCCCTCAGCCTCTGTGCCCATCCCTCAGCCTCTGTGCCCATCCCTCAGCCTCTGTGCCCATCCCTCAGCCTCTGTGCCCAACCCTCAGCCTCTGTGCCCATTCCATAACCTCTGTGCCCAACCCTCAGCCTCTGTGCCCATCCCTCAGCCTCTGTGCCCATCCCTCAGCCTCTGTGCCCATCCCTCAGCCTCTGTGCCCATCCCTCAGCCTCTGTGCCCAACCCTCAGCCTCTGTGCCCATCCCTCAGCCTCTGTGCCCATCCCTCAGCCTCTGTGCCCAACCCTCAGCCTCTGTGCCCATCCCTCAGCCTCTGTGCCCATTTCATAACCTCTGTGCCCATCCCTCAGCCTCTGTGCCCATCCCTCAGCCTCTGTGCCCATCCCTCAGCCTCTGTGCCCATTCCATAACCTCTGTGCCCATCCCTCAGCCTCTGTGCCCAACCCTCAGCCTCTGTGCCCAACCCTCAGCCTCTATGCCCATCCCTCAGCCTCTGTGCCCAACCCTCAGCCTCTGTGCCCATCCCTCAGCCTCTGTGCCCATCCCTCAGCCTCTGTGCCCAACCCTCAGCCTCTGTGCCCATTCCATAACCTCTGTGCCCAACCCTCAGCCTCTGTGCCCATCCCTCAGCCTCTGTGCCCAACCCTCAGCCTCTGTGCCCATTCCATAACCTCTGTGCCCATCCCTCAGACTCTGTACCCATCCCTCAGACTCTGTGCCCAACCCTCAGCCTCTGTGCCCATTCCATAACCTCTGTGCCCAACCCTCAGCCTCTGTGCCCAACCCTCAGACTCTGTGCCCATCCCTCAGCCTCTGTGCCCAACCCTCAGCCTCTGTGCCCATTCCATAACCTCTGTGCCCAACCCTCAGCCTCTGTGCCCAACCCTCAGACTCTGTGCCCATCCCTCAGACTCTGTGCCCAACCCTCAGCCTCTGTGCCCATTCCATAACCTCTGTGCCCATCCCTCAGACTCTGTACCCATCCCTCAGTCTCTCTCTGGTGATGTTGTTTCCCCACAATAACAATATAAGGATTTTCCCTATTCTCCTGCAGGTCTGTCCATAGTGATTGGGGACGTCCTGCGACAGATCCCATTGGCTGTTCTCTTTGGAATCTTTCTGTATATGGGAGTCACGTCGTTGAATGGGATCCAGTTCTATGAGAGATTCCAACTGCTCCTGAAACCCCCCAAGCACCACCCGGACGTCATGTATGTGAAGAAGGTAGGTCCTTGCTGGTCTGTTCCTGGGAGTCTCGGGGGTATCTTCCCAGCAGTGCCACAAAGTGCAGCAATGTCCAACATGGGTGTAACTCAGTAATATTGCCCTATTTGCCCCAGGTGCGGACCCTTCGGATGCATCTCTACACTGCTCTGCAACTTGTCTGTCTGGCAGTTCTGTGGGTCGTCATGTCTACGGCCGCGTCCCTGGCCTTCCCCTTCATCCTCATCCTCACCGTCCCCCTGCGCCTCTTCCTCCTCAGCCGGATATTCACTGAGCGGGAACTGAAATGCGTGAGTCCTCCATATTGCCTCCTTCCTCCTCCTGTAGCCCCTCCCACTGCCTCCTTCCTCCTCCTGTAGCCCCTCCCACTGCCTCCTTCCTCCTGCTGTAGCCCCTCCCATTGCCTCCTTCCTCCTGCTGTAGCCCCTCCCATTGCCTCCTTCCTCCTGCTGTAGCCCCTCCCATTGCCTCCTTCCTCCTCCTGTAGCCCCTCCCACTGCCTCCTTCCTCCTCCTGTAGCCCCTCCCACTGCCTCCTTCCTCCTCCTGTAGCCCCTCCCACTGCCTCCTTCCTCCTGCTGTAGCCCCTCCCATTGCCTCCTTCCTCCTGCTGTAGCCCCTCCCATTGCCTCCTTCCTCCTGCTGTAGCCCCTCCCATTGCCTCCTTCCTCCTCCTGTAGCCCCTCCCATTATCATCTTCCTCCTCCTCTAGCCCCTCCCATTGCCTTCTTCATCCTCCTCTAGCCCCTCCCATTGCCTCTTTCCTCCTCCTGTAGCCCCTCCCATTGCCTCCTTCCTCCTCCTGTAGCCCCTCCCATTGCCTCCTTCCTCTTCCTGTAGCCCCTCCCATTGCCTTCTTCCTCCTCCTCTAACCCCTCCCATTGCCTCCTTCCTCCTCCTGTAGCCCCTCCCATTATCATCTTCCTCCTCCTCTAGCCCCTCCCATTGCCTTCTTCCTCCTCCTCTAGCCCCTCCCATTGCCTCCTTCCTCCTCCTGTAGCCCCTCCCATTGCCTCCTTCCTCCTCCTGTAGCCCCTCCCATTGCCTCCTTCCTCCTCCTGTAGCCCCTCCCATTGCCTTCTTCCTCCTCCTCTAACCCCTCCCATTACCTCCTTCCTCCTGCTGTAGCCCCTCCCATTGCCTTCTTCATCCTCCTCTAGCCCCTCCCATTGCCTCCTTCCTCCTCCTGTAGCCCCTCCCATTGCCTCCTTCCTCCTCCTGTAGCCCCTCCCATTGCCTCCTTCCTCCTCCTGTAGCCCCTCCCATTGCCTTCTTCCTCCTCCTCTAACCCCTCCCATTACCTCCTTCCTCCTCCTGTAGCCCCTCCCATTGCCTCCTTCCTCCTCCTGTAGCCCCTCCCATTGCCTTCTTCCTCCTCTAACCCCTCCCATTGCCTCCTTCCTCCTCCTGTAGCCCCTCCCATTGCCTCCTTCCTCCTCCTGTAGCCCCTCCCATTGCCTTCTTCCTCCTCCTGTAGCCCCTCCCATTGCCTCCTTCCTCCTCCTCTAACCCCTTCCATTGCCTTCTTCCTTCTCCTCTAACCCCTCCCATTGCCGCCTTCCTCCTCCTGTAGCCCCTCCCATTGCCTTTTTCCTCCTCCTGTAACCCCTCCCATTGCCTTCCTCCTCCTCAAACCCCTCCCATTGCCTTCTTCCTCCTCCTCTAACCCCTCCCATTGCCTTCTTCCTCCGTCTGTAGCCCCTCCCATTATCTTCTTCCTCCATCTGTAGAATCTCTTTTACTGTAACCCCTCTCTATTCTCCATCTGTAGAATCTCTCCTACTGTAACCCCTCTCTATTCTCCATCTGTAGGATCTCTCTTACTGTAACCCCTCTCTATTCTCCATCTGTAGCCTCTCTCCTACTGTAACCCCTCTCTATTCTCCATCTGTAGGATCTCTCCTACTGTAACCCCTCTCTATTCTCCATCTGTAGGATCTCTCCTACTGTAACCCCTCTCTATTCTCCATCTGTAGCCTCTCTCCTACTGTAACCCCTCTGTATTCTCCATCTGTAGGATCTCTCCTACTGTAACCCCTCTCTATTCTCCATCTGTAGCCTCTCTCCTACTGTAACCCCTCTCTATTCTCCATCTGTATCTTCTCTCCTACTGTAACCCCTCTCTATTCTCCATCTGTAGGATCTCTCCTACTGTAACCCCTCTCTATTCTCCATCTGTAGGATCTCTCCTACTGTAACCCCTCTCTATTCTCCATCTGTAGGATCTCTCCTACTGTAACCCCTCTCTATTCTCCATCTGTAGGATCTCTCCTACTGTAACCCCTCTCTATTCTCCATCTGTAGGATCTCTCCTACTGTAACCCCTCTCTATTCTCCATCTGTAGCCTCTCTCCTACTGTAACCCCTCTCTATTCTCCATCTGTAGAATCTCTCCTACTGTAACCCCTCTCTATTCTCCATCTGTAGAATCTCTCCTACTGTAACCCCTCTCTATTCTCCATCTGTAGAATCTCTCCTACTGTAACCCCTCTCTATTCTCCATCTGTAGAATCTCTCCTACTGTAACCCCTCTCTATTCTCCATCTGTAGCCTCTCTCCTACTGTAACCCCTCTCTATTCTCCATCTGTAGAATCTCTCCTACTGTAACCCCTCTCTATTCTCCATCTGTAGAATCTCTCCTACTGTAACCCCTCTCTATTCTCCATCTGTAGGATCTCTCCTACTGTAACCCCTCTCTATTCTCCATCTGTATCTTCTCTCCTACTGTAACCCCTCTCTATTCTCCATCTGTAGGATCTCTCCTACTGTAACCACTCTCTATTCTCCATCTGTATCTTCTCTCCTACTGTAACCCCTCTCTATTCTCCATCTGTAGCCTCTCTCCTACTGTAACCCCTCTCTATTCTCCATCTGTATCTTCTCTCCTACTGTAACCCCTCTCTATTCTCCATCTGTAGAATCTCTCCTACTTTAACCCCTCTCTATTCTCTTCTGTAGCCTCTCTCCTACTGTAACCCCTCTCTATTCTCCATCGGTATCTTCTCTCCTACTGTAACCCCTCTCTATTCTCCATCTGTAGCCTCTCTCCTACTGTAACCCCCTCTCTATTCTCCATCTGTATCTTCTCTCCTACTGTAACCCCTCTCTATTCTCCATCTGTAGAATCTCTCCTACTGTAACCTCTCTCTATTCTCCATCTGTAGCCTCTCTCTTTCTGTAACCCCTCTCTATTCTCCATCTGTATCGTCTCTCTTACTGTAACCACTCTCTATTCTCCATCTGTAGGATCTCTCCTACTGTAACCCCTCTCTCTTCTCCATCTGTAGAATCTCTCCTACTGTAACCCCTCTCTATTCTCCATTTGTATCTTTTCTCCTACTGTAACCCCTCTCTATTCTCCATCTGTAGAATCTCTCCTACTGTAACCCCTCTCTATTCTCCATCTGTAGCCTCTCTCTTTCTGTAACCCCTCTCTATTCTCCATCTGTAGCCTCTCTCCTACTGTAACCCCTCTCTATTCTCCATCTGTAGCCTCTCTCCTACTGTAACCCCTCTCTATTCTCCATCTGTATCTTTTCTCCTACTGTAACCCCTCTCTATTCTCCATCTGTAGCCCCTCTCCTACTGTAACCCCTCTCTATTCTCCATCTGTAGCCTCTCTCCTACTGTAACCCCTCTCTATTCTCCATCTGTATCTTCTCTCCTACTGTAACCCCTCTCTATTCTCCATCTGTATCTTCTCTCTTACTGTAACCCCTCTCTATTCTCCATCTGTAGCCTCTCTCCTACTGTAACCCCTCTCTATTCACCATCTGTAGAATCTCTCCTACTGTAACCCCTTTCTATTCTCCATCTGTAGAATCTCTCCTACTGTAACCCCTTTCTATTCTCCATCTGTAGAATCTCTCCTACTGTAACCCCTCTCTATTCTCCATCTGTAGAATCTCTCCTACTGTAACCCCTTTCTATTCTCCATATGTAGGATCTCTCCTACTGTAACCCCTCTCTATTCTCCATCTGTAGCCTCTCTCCTACTGTAACCCCTCTCTATTCTCCATCTGTAGGATCTCTCCTACTGTAACCCCTCTCTATTCTCCACCTGTAGGATCTCTCCTACTGTAACCCCTCTCTATTCTCCATCTGTAGGATCTCTCCTACAGTAACCCCTCTCTATTCTCCATCTGTAGGATCTCTCCTACTGTAACCCGTCTCTATTCTCCATCTGTAGGATCTCTCCTACTGTAACCCCTCTCTATTCTCCTTCTGTAGGATCTCTCCTACTGTAACCCCTCTCTATTCTCCATCTGTAGGATCTCTCCTACTGTAACCCCTCTCTATTCTCCATCTGTAGGATCTCTCCTACTGTAAACCCTCTCTATTCTTCATCTGTAGGATCTCTCCTACTGTAACCCCTCTCTATTCTCCATCTGTAGCCTCTCTCCTACTGTAACCCCTCTCTATTCTCCATCTGTAGCCTATCTCCTACTGTAACCCCTCTCTATTCTCCATCTGTATCGTCTCTCCTACTGTAACCCCTCTCTATTCTCCATCTGTAGCCTCTCTCTTACTGTAACCCCTCTCTATTCTCCATCTGTAGAATCTCTCCTACTGTAACCCCTCTCTATTCTCCATCTGTAGCGTCTCTCCTACTGTAACCCCTCTCTATTCTCCATCTGTAGAATCTCTCCTACTGTAACCCCTCTCTATTCTCCATCTGTAGAATCTCTCCTACTGTAACCCCTCTCTATTCTCCATCTGTAGGATCTCTCCTACTGTAACCCCTCTCTATTCTCCATCTGTAGCCTCTCTCCTACTGTAACCCCTCTCTATTCTCCATCTGTAGGATCTCTCCTACTGTAACCCCTCTCTATTCTCCATCTGTAGCCTCTCTCCTACTGTAACCCCTCTCTATTCTCCATCTGTAGGATCTCTCCTACTGTAACCCCTCTCTATTCTCCATCTGTAGCCTCTCTCCTACTGTAACCCCTCTCTATTCTCCATCTGTAGAATCTCTCCTACTGTAACCCCTCTCTATTCTCCATCTGTAGAATCTCTCCTACTGTAACCCCTCTCTATTCTCCATCTGTAGAATCTCTCCTACTGTAACCCCTCTCTATTCTCCATCTGTAGAATCTCTCCTACTGTAACCCCTCTCTATTCTCCATCTGTAGCCTCTCTCCTACTGTAACCCCTCTCTATTCTCCATCTGTAGAATCTCTCCTACTGTAACCCCTCTCTATTCTCCATCTGTAGAATCTCTCCTACTGTAACCCCTCTCTATTCTCCATCTGTAGGATCTCTCCTACTGTAACCCCTCTCTATTCTCCATCTGTATCTTCTCTCCTACTGTAACCCCTCTCTATTCTCCATCTGTAGGATCTCTCCTACTGTAACCACTCTCTATTCTCCATCTGTATCTTCTCTCCTACTGTAACCCCTCTCTATTCTCCATCTGTAGCCTCTCTCCTACTGTAACCCCTCTCTATTCTCCATCTGTATCTTCTCTCCTACTGTAACCCCTCTCTATTCTCCATCTGTAGAATCTCTCCTACTTTAACCCCTCTCTATTCTCTTCTGTAGCCTCTCTCCTACTGTAACCCTCTCTATTCTCCATCGGTATCTTCTCTCCTACTGTAACCCCTCTCTATTCTCCATCTGTAGCCTCTCTCCTACTGTAACCCCCTCTCTATTCTCCATCTGTATCTTCTCTCCTACTGTAACCCCTCTCTATTCTCCATCTGTAGAATCTCTCCTACTGTAACCTCTCTCTATTCTCCATCTGTAGCCTCTCTCTTTCTGTAACCCCTCTCTATTCTCCATCTGTATCGTCTCTCTTACTGTAACCACTCTCTATTCTCCATCTGTAGGATCTCTCCTACTGTAACCCCTCTCTCTTCTCCATCTGTAGAATCTCTCCTACTGTAACCCCTCTCTATTCTCCATTTGTATCTTTTCTCCTACTGTAACCCCTCTCTATTCTCCATCTGTAGAATCTCTCCTACTGTAACCCCTCTCTATTCTCCATCTGTAGCCTCTCTCTTTCTGTAACCCCTCTCTATTCTCCATCTGTAGCCTCTCTCCTACTGTAACCCCTCTCTATTCTCCATCTGTAGCCTCTCTCCTACTGTAACCCCTCTCTATTCTCCATCTGTAGAATCTCTCCTACTGTAACCCCTTTCTATTCTCCATATGTAGGATCTCTCCTACTGTAACCCCTCTCTATTCTCCATCTGTAGCCTCTCTCCTACTGTAACCCCTCTCTATTCTCCATCTGTAGGATCTCTCCTACTGTAACCCCTCTCTATTCTCCACCTGTAGGATCTCTCCTACTGTAACCCCTCTCTATTCTCCATCTGTAGGATCTCTCCTACAGTAACCCCTCTCTATTCTCCATCTGTAGGATCTCTCCTACTGTAACCCGTCTCTATTCTCCATCTGTAGGATCTCTCCTACTGTAACCCCTCTCTATTCTCCTTCTGTAGGATCTCTAGTACTGTAAGCCCTCTCTATTCTCCATCTGTAGGATCTCTCCTACTGTAACCCCTCTCTATTCTCCATCTGTAGGATCTCTCCTACTGTAAACCCTCTCTATTCTTCATCTGTAGAATCTCTCCTACTGTAACCCCTCTCTATTCTCCATCTGTAGCCTATCTCCTACTGTAACCCCTCTCTATTCTCCATCTGTAGCCTCTCTCCTACTGTAACCCCTCTCTATTCTCCATCTGTAGCCTATCTCCTACTGTAACCCCTCTCTATTCTCCATCTGTAGAATCTCTCCTACTGTAACCCCTCTCTATTCTCCATCTGTAGCCTCTCTCCTACTGTAACCCCTCTCTATTCTCCATCTGTATCGTCTCTCCTACTGTAACCCCTCTCTATTCTCCATCTGTAGCCTCTCTCTTACTGTAACCCCTCTCTATTCTCCATCTGTAGAATCTCTCCTACTGTAACCCCTCTCTATTCTCCATCTGTAGCGTCTCTCCTACTGTAACCCCTCTCTATTCTCCATCTGTAGAATCTCTCCTACTGTAACCCCTCTCTATTCTCCATCTGTAGAATCTCTCCTACTGTAACCCCTCTCTATTCTCCATCTGTAGGATCTCTCCTACTGTAACCACTCTCTATTCTCCATCTGTATCTTCTCTCCTACTGTAACCCCTCTCTATTCTCCATCTGTAGCCTCTCTCCTACTGTAACCCTCTCTATTCTCCATCTGTATCTTCTCTCCTACTGTAACCCTCTCTATTCTCCATCTGTATCTTCTCTCCTACTGTAACCCCTCTCTGTTCTCCATCTGTAGGATCTCTCCTACAGTAACCCCTCTCTGTTCTCCATCTGTAGGATCTCTCCTACTGTAACCCCTCTCTGTTCTCCATCTGTAGGATCTCTCCTACTGTAACCCCTCTCTATTCTCCATCTGTAGGATCTCTTCTACTGTAACCCCTCTCTATTCTCCATCTGTAGGATCTCTCCTACTGTAACCCCTCTCTATTCTCCATCTGTAGCCTCTCTCCTACTGTAACCCCTCTCTATTCTCCATCTGTAGGATCTCTCCTACTGTAACCCCTCTCTATTCTCCATCTTTAGAATCTCTCCTGCTGTAACCCCTCTCTATTCTCCATCTTTAGAATCTCTCCTACTGTAACCCCTCTCTATTCTCCATCTCTAGCCTCTCTCCTACTGCAACCCCTCTCTATTCTCCATCTGTAGGATCTCTCCTACTGTAACCCCTCTCTATTCTCCATCTGTAGCCTCTTTCCTACTGTAACCCCTCTCTATTCTCCATCTGTAGGATCTCTCCTACTGTAACCCCTCTCTATTCTCCATCTGTAGAATCTCTCCTACTGTAACCCCTCTCTATTCTCCATTTGTATCTTTTCTCCTACTGTAACCCCTCTCTATTCTCCATCTGTAGCCCCTCTCCTACTGTAACCCCTCTCTGTTCTCCATCTGTAGCCCCTCTCCTACTGTAACCCCTCTCTATTCTCCATCTGTAGCCTCTCTCCTACTGTAACCCCTCTCTATTCTCCATCTGTAGCCTCTCTCCTACTGTAACCCCTCTCTATTCTCCATCTGTACAATCTCTCCTACTGTAACCCCTCTCTATTCTCCATCTGTAGGATCTCTCCTACTGTAACCCCTCTCTATTCTCCATCTGTAGGATCTCTCCTACTGTAACCCCTCTCTATTCTCCATCTGTAGGATCTCTCCTACTGTAACCTCTCTCTATTCTCCATCTTAGAATCTCTCCTACTGTAACTCCTCTCTATTCTCCATCTGTAGCCTCTCTCCTACTGTAACCCCTCTCTATTCTCCATCTGTAGGATCTCTCCTACTGTAACCCCTCTCTATTCTCCATCTTTAGAATCTCTCCTACTGTAACCCCTCTCTATTCTCCATCTGTAGCCTCTTTCCTACTGTAACCCCTCTCTATTCTCCATCTGTAGGATCTCTCCTACTGTAACCTCCTCTCTATTCTCCACCTGTAGCCTCTCTCCTACTGTAACCCCTCTCTATTCTCCATCTGTAGGATCTCTCCTACTGTAACCCCTCTCTATTCTCCATCTGTAGCCTCTCTCCTACTGTAACCCCTCTCTATTCTCCATCTGTAGGATCTCTCCTACTGTAACCCCTCTCTATTCTCCATCTTTAGAATCTCTCCTACTGTAACCCCTCTCTATTCTCCATCTGTAGCCTCTTTCCTACTGTAACCCCTCTCTATTCTCCATCTGTAGGATCTCTCCTACTGTAACCTCCTCTCTATTCTCCACCTGTAGCCTCTCTCCTACTGTAACCCCTCTCTATTCTCCATCTGTAGTCTCTTTCCTACTGTAACCCCTCTCTATTCTCCATCTGTAGGATCTCTCCTACTGTAACCCCTCTCTATTCTCCATCTGTAGAATCTCTCCTACTGTAACCCCTCTCTATTCTCCATTTGTATCTTTTCTCCTACTGTAACCCCTCTCTATTCTCCATCTGTAGCCCCTCTCCTACTGTAACCCCTCTCTGTTCTCCATCTGTAGCCCCTCTCCTACTGTAACCCCTCTCTATTCTCCATCTGTAGCCTCTCTCCTACTGTAACCCCTCTCTATTCTCCATCTGTAGCCTCTCTCCTACTGTAACCCCTCTCTATTCTCCATCTGTACAATCTCTCCTACTGTAACCCCTCTCTATTCTCCATCTGTAGGATCTCTCCTACTGTAACCCCTCTCTATTCTCCATCTGTAGGATCTCTCCTACTGTAACCCCTCTCTATTCTCCATCTGTAGGATCTCTCCTACTGTAACCTCTCTCTATTCTCCATCTTTAGAATCTCTCCTACTGTAACTCCTCTCTATTCTCCATCTGTAGCCTCTCTCCTACTGTAACCCCTCTCTATTCTCCATCTGTAGGATCTCTCCTACTGTAACCCCTCTCTATTCTCCATCTTTAGAATCTCTCCTACTGTAACCCCTCTCTATTCTCCATCTGTAGCCTCTTTCCTACTGTAACCCCTCTCTATTCTCCATCTGTAGGATCTCTCCTACTGTAACCTCCTCTCTATTCTCACCTGTAGCCTCTCTCCTACTGTAACCCCTCTCTATTCTCCATCTGTAGGATCTCTCCTACTGTAACCCCTCTCTATTCTCCATCTGTAGCCTCTCTCCTACTGTAACCCCTCTCTATTCTCCATCTGTAGGATCTCTCCTACTGTAACCCCTCTCTATTCTCCATCTTTAGAATCTCTCCTACTGTAACCCCTCTCTATTCTCCATCTGTAGCCTCTTTCCTACTGTAACCCCTCTCTATTCTCCATCTGTAGGATCTCTCCTACTGTAACCTCCTCTCTATTCTCCACCTGTAGCCTCTCTCCTACTGTAACCCCTCTCTATTCTCCATCTGTAGCCTCTTTCCTACTGTAACCCCTCTCTATTCTCCATCTGTAGGATCTCTCCTACTGTAACCCCTCTCTATTCTCCATCTGTAGAATCTCTCCTACTGTAAACCCCTCTCTATTCTCCATTTGTATCTTTTCTCCTACTGTAACCCCTCTCTATTCTCCATCTGTAGCCCCTCTCCTACTGTAACCCCTCTCTGTTCTCCATCTGTAGCCCCTCTCCTACTGTAACCCCTCTCTATTCTCCATCTGTAGCCTCTTCTCCTACTGTAACCCCTCTCTATTCTCCATCTGTAGCCTCTCTCCTACTGTAACCCCTCTCTATTCTCCATCTGTACAATCTCTCCTACTGTAACCCCTCTCTATTCTCCATCTGTAGGATCTCTCCTACTGTAACCCCTCTCTATTCTCCATCTGTAGGATCTCTCCTACTGTAACCCCTCTCTATTCTCCATCTGTAGGATCTCTCCTACTGTAACCCCTCTCTATTCTCCATCTGTAGCCTCTCTCCTACTGTAACCCCTCTCTATTCTCCATCTGTACAATCTCTCCTACTGTAACCCCTCTCTATTCTCCATCTGTAGGATCTCTCCTACTGTAACCCCTCTCTATTCTCCATCTGTAGGATCTCTCCTACTGTAACCCCCTCTCTATTCTCCATCTGTAGGATCTCTCCTACTGTAACCTCTCTCTATTCTCCATCTTTAGAATCTCTCCTACTGTAACTCCTCTCTATTCTCCATCTGTAGCCTCTCTCCTACTGTAACCCCTCTCTATTCTCCATCTGTACAATCTCTCCTACTGTAACCCCTCTCTATTCTCCATCTGTAGGATCTCTCCTACTGTAACCCCTCTCTATTCTCCATCTGTAGGATCTCTCCTACTGTAACCCCTCTCTATTCTCCATCTTTAGAATCTCTCCTACTGTAACCCCTCTCTATTCTCCATCTGTAGCCTCTTTCCTACTGTAACCCCTCTCTATTCTCCATCTGTAGGATCTCTCCTACTGTAACCTCCTCTCTATTCTCCACCTGTAGCCTCTCTCCTACTGTAACCCCTCTCTATTCTCCATCTGTAGGATCTCTCCTACTGTAACCCCTCTCTATTCTCCATCTGTAGCCTCTCTCCTACTGTAACCCCTCTCTATTCTCCATCTGTAGGATCTCTCCTACTGTAACCCCTCTCTATTCTCCATCTTTAGAATCTCTCCTACTGTAACCCCTCTCTATTCTCCATCTGTAGCCTCTTTCCTACTGTAACCCCTCTCTATTCTCCATCTGTAGGATCTCTCCTACTGTAACCCCTCTCTATTCTCCATCTGTAGGATCTCTCCTACTGTAACCCCTCTCTATTCTCCATCTGTATCTTCTCTCCTACTGTAACCCCTCTCTATTCTCCATCTGTAGAATCTCTCCTACTGTAACCCCTCTCTATTCTCCATCTGTAGCCTCTCTCCTACTGTAACCCCTCTCTATTCTCCATCTGTAGGATCTCTCCTACTGTAACCCCTCTCTATTCTCCATCTGTAGGATCTCTCCTACTGTAACCCCTCTCTATTCTCCATCTGTAGCCTTTCTCCTACTGTAACCCCTCTCTATTCTCCATCTGTAGCCTCTCTCCTACTGTAACCCCTCTATTCTCCATCTGTAGCCTCTCTCCTACTGTAACCCCTCTCTATTCTGTTCTCCTTTGCTCACCTGTGTTGGTGTCCCTCTCTTTGCAGCTTGATGCCGATGAGGTACAACCAATATTTGATGAACAGGAGGGTGTGGATGAGTACAATGAAATGCCAATGCCAGTATAAAGCCAATTTTGCCACTTGGGATAAGACCACACAGATCTGGGGGACATGGAAACTGCCCTAATACCGATATTCCTCTTGTCCTATATAGAACTTGTGCTGGAGAAGATCCTTTTGGGGGGCAGATCTTCAGAATGACATTTCAAGGGATGGGGAGGGGGTTGCTGCCCTGAACTTGTATAAAATGCTCCTGTAATTGGGAGTCAGGTGACTTAGATGCTTGTACAAACTGACTGGGGGTCCAAACTGGGGGCTTGGACTATAGTAACACCAGATCTTAGGCCCCTAGAACCTCTTGACACATGGTTTGGGACAAAGGGCACTCACACTGTCTGCTAGGGGCCATATTGAGTAATGTCCGACTGTTGCTCTAACAAGAGAGGGAACCATGACTGCTATTCCAGGTGCCAGTGCTTTGCTAATCATGAGTGACCAGAATTCTAACCTATCCAATTGGACAGAGGAGAAGATACACCTCAAGCAGGATGTGAAATGATGATTTGTGTATGTAAAGAAGGTGGAAGCTCATCCCTTGCTCGGGGTAGGGATTACTGCCAGGCTCCTCTGGTACCTCAGGGCAAAGGGAAGGCACTTTCTGCTACTTTGCTCCTGAAAAGACGAGGAAGGGTTTCATACCCCACCTACTAGGCCAAGCTAGACGTCTGCTATGGGTCCTCAGGTGAAAGTATAGGATTATCCCTCAACAGAAGAAGGTTGATGAGTCTTAGGTCTTTAATCCTTAGCAAGTAGAGGCAGAGGTCTGTTACTGCAAGAGGTAACATGGAGCTGCTCCTCAGTGCTGGGCAGTACTGGTCTCATTTGCATTGATAGCATCAAGTAAAGGTCTGTTACACCCCAAACGTTTATGGTCTATTGTACTTGGGTAAACAAAGTGGGGATCTGTTACTCCGCTATAGTGAATAATACTGACTATTAGTATTAATTAATTAGTATTAGTATTGACTCTTAGCAAGACATGGTAACAGTCTGGTACTACCTCCAAAAGGTAATGGTCATTGTAACTTCAGCAAGGCAAGGTAGAAGTTTGCTACTGGTTCTGAAGGGAACGTAATGGTCATTGATACTCCAGTATGGGAAGGGAGGGTTTATTACTGCTTCTGGGAGGGAAATGGCCACTGATACTCCAGTATGGGAAGGGAGGGTTTGTTACTGCTTCTGGGAAGGTAATGGCCTCTGATACTCCAGTATGGGAAGGGAGGGTTTATTACTGCTTCTGGGAGGGAAATGGCCACTGATACTCCAGTATGGGAAGGTAGGGTTTGTTACTGCTTCTGGGAGGGAAATGGCCACTGATACTCCAGTATGGGAAGGTAGGGTTTGTTACTGCTTCTGGGAAGGTAATGGCCACTGATACTCCAGTATGGGAAGGTAGGGTTTGTTACTGCTTCTGGGAGGGAAATGGCCACTGATACTCCAGTATGGGAAGGGAGGGTTTGTTACTGCTTCTGGGAATGTAATGGCCACTGATACTCCAGTATGGGAAGGGAGGGTTTGTTACTGCTTCTGGGAGGGAAATGGCCACTGATACTCCAGTATGGGAAGGGAGGGTTTGTTACTGCTTCTGGGAGGGAAATGGCCACTGATACTCCAGTATGGGAAGGTAGGGTTTGTTACTGCTTCTGGGAGGGTAATGGCCACTGATACTCCAGTATGGGAAGGGAGGGTTTGTTACTGCTTCTGGGAAGGTAATGGCCACTGATACTCCAGTATGGGAAGGGAGGGTTTGTTACTGCTTCTGGGAAGGTAATGGCCACTGATACTCCAGTATGGGAAGGGAGGGTTTGTTACTGCTTCTGGGAAGGTAATGGCCACTGATACTCCAGTATGGGAAGGTAGGGTTTGTTACTGCTTCTGGGAAGGTAATGGCCACTGATACTCCAGTATGGGAAGGTAGGGTTTGTTACTGCTTCTGGGAATGTAATGGCCACTGATACTCCAGTATGGGAAGGTAGGGTTTGTTACTGCTTCTGGGAATGTTAATCCCTCTGATACTCCAGTATGGGAGGGTAATGGCCACTGATACTCCAGTATGGGAAGGTAGGGTTTGTTACTGCTTCTGGGAATGTTAATCCCTCTGATACTCCAGTATGGGAGGGTAATGGCCACTGATACTCCAGTATGGGAAGGTAGGGTTTGTTACTGCTTCTGGGAAGGTAATGGCCACTGATACTCCAGTATGGGAAGGTAGGGTTTGTTACTGCTTCTGGGAAGGTAATGGCCACTGATACTCCAGTATGGGAAGGTAGGGTTTGTTACTGCTTCTGGGAATGTAATGGCCACTGATACTCCAGTATGGGAAGGGAGGGTTTGTTACTGCTTCTGGGAATGTAATGGCCACTGATACTCCAGTATGGGAAGGTAGGGTTTGTTACTGCTTCTGGGAATGTAATGGCCACTGATACTCCAGTATGGGAAGGGAGGGTTTGTTACTGCTTCTGGGAAGGTAATGGCCACTGATACTCCAGTATGGGAAGGGAGGGTTTGTTACTGCTTCTGGGAAGGTAATGGCCACTGATACTCCAGTAACAAAGGAAAAGCAAAGGGTTTTTACCTCTCCTCAGGGGAAGAAATGACAGAAGAGAATGTGCAGGTCCGTTGGTTTCCCAAAGAGAGACAGAGTAATGTTACTGCCCCCTCAATAGACCGTAGGACTCGTGTCCCCCATGATAAGTACTAGACTCCTTTTGGTTAAGGTAATGTCTGTGTCTGATACTCTCTCCTGTAAGCCCCGCCCCCTGAGCAATAGTAGCGGTCTGTTACTCCCCCCTGTAGTAAGCGCTGTGTATTCATTCCCCCCCCGGGAAGACTTTCCCTAGCAACACAGTTAATGCTGCTCCAGAGAAGGCTTGTTACCCCTCCGCAACAATGGGCTCAGAGCATTTATTTATGACTTGGGTACTTAGTATTAATGTAAATTGCAGTATTTTATTTACCAAAGAATAAATATGTATAAACATATTAACACCTGACCCGGCTACTTATGGTTTGTCTCAAACCCCATTCCCTTTACTCTGTCACTTCCGACTACAGACACCGTTCCCGCAGTCTGTCCCTAGCAACCAAAAGCGCCAACCTCCATCTTGCACATATGGACCAACCAGGGAATCTCTTGCTCCAGGACTTGTCTAATGGGACCCAAGGAATCCATTGTTCCATGACTTGCTCTAATGGGACCCAAGGAATCCATTGTTCCATGACTTGCTCTAATGGGATCCAATGAATCCATGGTTCCATGACTTGCTCTAATGGGATCCAAGGAATCCATTGTTCCATGACTTGCTCTAATGGGATCCAAGGAATCCATTGTTCCATGACTTGCTCTAAGGGGATCCAAGGAATCCATGGTTCCATGACTTGCTCTAATGGGATCCAATGAATCCATGGTTCCATGACTTGCTCTAATGGGATCCAAGGAATCCATTGTTCCATGACTTGCTCTAATGGGATCCAAGGAATCCATTGTTCCATGACTTGCTCTTATGGGATCCAAGGAATCCATTGTTCCATGACTTGCTCTAATGGGATCCAATGAATCCATGGTTCCATGACTTGCTCTAATGGGATCCAAGGAATCCATTGTTCCATGACTTGCTCTAATGGGATCCAAGGAATCCATTGTTCCATGACTTGCTCTTATGGGATCCAAGGAATCCATTGTTCCATGACTTGCTCTAATGGGATCCAAGGAATCCATTGTTCCATGACTTGCTCTAATGGGATCCAAGGAATCCATTGTTCCATGACTTGCTCTTATGGGATCCTTATGGGATCCAAGGAATCCATGGTTCCCTGACTTGCTCTAATAGGATCCAAGGAATCCATTGTTCCATGACTTGCTCTAAGGGGATCCAAGGAATCCATGGTTCCATGACTTGCTCTTATGGGATCCAAGGAATCCATTGTTCCATGACTTGCTCTAATGGTATCCAAGGAATCCATGGTTCCATGACTTGCTCTTATGGGATCCAAGGAATCCAATGTTCCATGACTTGCTCTTATGGGATCCAAGGAATCCATTGTTCCATGACTTTCTCTAATGGTATCCAAGGAACCCATGGTTCCATGACTTGCTCTTATGGGATCCAAGGAATCCATTGTTCCATGACTTGCTCTTATGGGATCCAAGGAATCCATTGTTCCATGACTTGCTCTTATGGGATCCAAGGAATCCATTGTTCCATGACTTGCTCTAATGGTATCCAAGGAATCCATGGTTCCATGACTTGCTCTAATGGGACCCAAGGAACCCATGGTTCCATGACTTGCTCTTATGGGATCCAAGGAATCCATTGTTCCATGACTTGCTCTAATGGGACCCAAGGAATCCATTGTTCCATGACTTGCTCTAATGGTATCCAAGGAATCCATGGTTCCATGACTTGCTCTAATGGGACCCAAGGAATCCATGGTTCCATGACTTGCTCTAATGGGACCCAAGGAACCCATGGTTCCATGACTTGCTCTTATGGGATCCAAGGAATCCATTGTTCTATGACTTGCTCTAATGGGACCCAAGGAATCCATGGTTCCATGACTTGCTCTTATGGGATCCAAGAAATCCATGGTTCCACGACTTGCTCTTATGGGATCCAATGAATCCAATGTTCCATGACTTGCTCTTATGGGATCCAAGGAATCCATTGTTCCATGACTTGCTCTAATGGTATCCAAGAAATCCATGGTTCCATGACTTGCTCTTTTGCGATCCAAGGAATCCATGGTTCCATGACTTGCTCTAATGGGACCCAAGGAACCCATGGTTCCATGACTTGCTCTTATGGGATCCAAGGAATCCATTGTTCTATGACTTGCTCTAATGGGACCCAAGGAATCCATGGTTCCATGACTTGCTCTTATGGGATCCAAGAAATCCATGGTTCCACGACTTGCTCTTATGGGATCCAATGAATCCAATGTTCCATGACTTGCTCTTATGGGATCCAAGGAATCCATTGTTCCATGACTTGCTCTAATGGTATCCAAGAAATCCATGGTTCCATGACTTGCTCTTTTGCGATCCAAGGAATCCATGGTTCCATGACTTGCTCTAATGGTATCCAAGGAATCCATTGTTCCATGACTTGCTCTAATGGGATCCAAGGAATCCATAGTTCCATGACTTGCTCTAATTGGATCCAAGGAATCCATTGTTCCATGACTTGCTCTTATGGGACACAAGGAATCCATGGTTCCATGACTTGCTCTAATGGGATCCAAGGAATCCATGGTTCCATGACTTGCTCTAATGGGACCCAAGGAATCCATGGTTCCATGACTTGCTCTTATGGGATCCAAGGAATCCATGGTTCCATGACTTGCTGTAATGGGATCCAAGGAATCCATGGTTCCATGAGTTGCTCTTATGGGATCCAAGGAATCCATGGTTCCATGACTTGCTCTAATGGGACCCAAGGAATCCATGGTTCCATGACTTGCTCTAATGGGACCCAAGGAATCCATGGTTCCATGACTTGCTCTAATGGGACCCAAGGAATCCATGGTTCCATGACTTGCTCTAATGGGACCCAAGGAATCCATTGTTCCATGACTTGCTCTAATGGGACCCAAGGAATCCATTGTTCCATGACTTGCTCCTATGGAATCCAAGGAATCCATTGTTCCATGACTTGCTCTAATGGGATCCAAGGAATCCACGGTTCCATGACTTGCTCTTATGGGATCCAAGGAATCCCTCTGGAATATTACTTTATACATTGCTGTAACAAGGAATCAATGGTTCTCTGTCTTGTACTAATGAGATCCGGGGTCCATTCTTTGCTGAAATAAGGTCCAGTAAATCCACTGTTCCATAGTCTGCACTGATCAGATCCAGGGATCCATTATCCACTGAGTCTGGAAGTAACAGATTCCACATGTGTTGATATTGCCCCTCTATATGGAGTCGTCTTGCCCATTTCCCTACATTGGGGTTCAGTTTCTGCCTTTATCTCCGTATAATCGCCAGTCTGGGTTTATCGCTCAGACGTTTCAATTGGTCTTCATTAATTCTCTTTTTTATAGTTTTTGGATTAATTCCCTTCCTCTTCTGACTCCGTGCAGCTTTCTAATGGGGGTCACTGACCCCGGCAGCCAAACCCTATTGCTCTGTGAGGCTCCAGCTTTATTGTTACTTTTTCTAATGTATCTCTCTATTAAGCCCCTCCCCTATTTATATTCCAGTCGCTCATTCAAACCATTCCCTGGTTGCTAAATCAATTTGGACCCTAGCAACCAGATAGCTGCTGAACTGACACGGAAATAATAAAAAAAAACTACAAATAATAACAAATGAAGACCAATTGCAAACTGTCACAGAATATTACTCTCTACATCAGTACTGCCCAACTACCGTGGTGCCGAGGGCTGGAATTTTTCTGGCCTATGTGGTGGAGGGCCGATACTGGAAGCCAGTTTTGCCCACTCCCCTTTTTAAACCACATCCACTTCAAATCACACCCATGTTATTGCAAGAGATTTTAAGACCATGCCCAGCACATAATTACACACCTTAGGGACCATATAATAACTGTTTCCAAATGCTAACAAACTCCCATAACACACCCCTGCCAGGTTAACCTCCCACAGGCAGCATAGGGCAGGCAGAGTATGGCACACACAGGCAGCATAGGGCAGGCAGAGTATGGCACACACAGGCAGCGTAGGGCAGGCAGAGTATGGCACACACAGGCAGCATAGGCCAGGCAGAGTATGGCACACACAGGCAGCATAGGGCAGGCAGAGTATGGCACACACAGGCAGCATAGGGCAGGCAGAGTATGGCACACACAGGCAGCATAGGCCAGGCAGAGTATGGCACACACAGGCAGCATAGGACAGGCAGAGTATGGCACACACAGGCAGCATAGGGCAGGCAGAGTATGGCACACACAGGCAGCATAGGGCAGGCAGAGTATGGCACACACAGGCAGCATAGGGCAGGCAGAGTATGGCACACACAGGCAGGGTATGGCAGGCAGAGTATGGCACACACAGGCAGCATAGGGAAGGCAGAGTATGGCACACACAGGCAGGGTAGGGAAGGCAGAGTATGGCACACACAGGCAGCATAGGGCAGGCAGAGTATGGCACACACAGGCAGTACATACAGTGACAAAATGCTGGCACTGATCCTGAGGTGTGAACAATGCAGGATTAAAATGTGTAAACAGTACAGGGGATTACATATAGAGCGCAGGCCTGTAATTCCCTCAGGAGCCACCAGGTGGCACAGCCACTCCGTTACACTGTATGTAGAGTCCGGCCAGCGCTGTCTCTCACATTCTGGGGGAGTGCACTCCCTTGCAGGGATGATGGAGGCAGAATAGAGAGTAAAGTCCTCGATTGGGTTCTTGACCCGGTGCTGCCCATACTGCCCACACCGCCTCGGGCGGGTCTGGGCAGTATGGGCCCAGCTGGCTGGCACAGCCAATCACATAACAGCTGGATTACACCACTAACTGCCCCTGCAAACTACCCCCCATGCCCAATCAAAAGGGGTCATTCTGGGGTTTGTACTGCCCACAATATTATTGCCCCCCCAATGCACATTTCCAAACAATAACACCCTGCAATCATACTGCCCCCCCAACTACAAAGATTAACAATAGTGGAAGGGCCACAGATTGTGCACCCCAAATCTGCATGCACTGCTGCCCCCCCCCCCTTGAAAGGCTGGGGCAATGTGGGGTAATTAATAAACCCAGGATGGGACCGGAATACCCTCACCCTTTGAGTAACAAATGTAAATTGCGTGTGGGTTCAGTTCTGAATCTTATGGGCCGGTTCTGGTGACACCACAGAGACACAATGGAGACACATTGGATACTGAGACTTTATTGGAGCCTTTGGTACATATAATATTCATGCGCTGCTGCCCCCCCGGACTCCCGGGTAAAGGAGTGTCGGTCGGGGCCTCCGGGGCCTCCAGGAGTTCTGGTCTTGGGAGCCTTCTGGACCTCTAAGGCTTGAACTTGCACACATATTGTTTGGCTGCCTTGCAGTTACTGTCATTCCACTTAAGGAACCCTACATGGGGCAGAAGAACCAGACGTCACATGTTTATACTGGGGTGTTTGAGATGCGCTGCCCTTGGCCAATCAGGATGCCCAGCCTGTGAGCTGCAAGCTTTCAACATGGTCAACAGGGTCCAATCAATTCACCAGCTTGAGGCAACAAGAAGGGGTAAAATAACAGGTCAGATTCCCCTGTGGAGACTGTTCATGCCCATCAGGCTATTGGTTCTTTGGGGAACCAATACTAATCAGATTATTGTTGCCATTGGATCAGCCCTTGTTACCCCCGAGCATTATGCACCCTGTGATGCTAATGGAGCTAGAAAAGGGCAAGATGATTGGCTGTTGGAATGTGTTTCCATCTTTTTCCCATAGTTCCCCTCTTTCAGTGCAGAAGAGACTGTGATTGGCACTGAGATGGGCCCATGGGGGGGGGGGAGTAGATACAACATGGGAGAGAGATGGCCCAGGGGGGGGGGAGTAGATACAACATGGGGAGAGAGATGGGCCCATGGGGGGTGGGGGGTAGATACAACATGGGAAGAGAGATGGGCCCATGGGGGGGGGGGGGAGTAGATACAACATGGGGAGAGAGATGGGCCCATGGGGGGGGGAGTAGATACAACATGGGGAGAGAGATGGGCCCATGGGGGGAGTATGATACAACATGGGGAGAGAGATGGGCCCATGGGGGAGCAGATACAACATGGGGAGAGAGATGGGGCCCATGGGGGGGCATATACAACATGGGGAGAGAGATGGGCCAATGTGGGGGAGCAGATACAACATGGGAGAGAGATGGGCCCATGGGGGGGGGGGGAGTAGATACAACATGGGGAGAGAGATGGGCCCATGGGGGGGGGGAGTAGATACAACATGGGGAGAGAGATTGGGCCCATGGGGGGGGGGGTAGAGAACAACATGGGAGAGAGATGGGCCCATGGGGGGAGCAGATAAAACATGGGGAGAGAGATGGGCCCATGGGGGGGGGGAGTAGATACAACATGGGGAGAGAGATGGGCCCACGGGGGGAGCAGATTACAACATGGGGAGAGAGATGGGCCCACGGGGGGAGCAGATACAACATGGGGAGAGAGATGGGCCCATGGGGGGGGGGGGAGTAGATACAACATGGGAGAGAGATGGGCCCATGGGGGGGGGAGTAGATACAACATGGGGAGAGAGATGGGCCCATGGGGGGGGAGCAGATACGAGAGAAGATGCCTCATCGTGTGGGGGGATATACAACATGGGGGAGAGGAGATGTGGCCATGGGGGGGAGTAGATACAACAGGGAGAGAGATGGGCCCATGGGGGGAGCAGATTACAACAGGGAGAGAGATGAGCCTATGGGGGAGAGATACAACATGGGGAAGAGAATGGCCCACGGGGTGAGCAATTACAACATTGGGGGAAGATGGCGCCCATGGGAAGGGAGGGAAGTAATACAAACATGGGTGAGAGAAGATGGGCCATGGGGGGGCGGGAAGTAGATACAAACATGGGGAGAGGAGATGGGCCCGGGGGATCAGATACAACAATGGAGGAGAGGGAGTTGGCGCCATGGGGGGGGCGAGTAGCATACAACATGGAAAGAGATGGCCCATGGGGGGGATAGATACAAACATGGGGTAGAAGATGCCCATGGGGGGAGCAATAAACATGGGAGAGAGAGATGGGCCCATGGGGGGGGGGAGTAGTACTGAGATGCCGGGAGCAAACAACTGGGGACGAGAGATGGGCCCACGGGGGAGCAGATTACAACATTGAGAAGATGGGCCCAGGGGGGAGAGAATACAACATGTGGTAGAGAGGCATGGGCCCAATGGTGGGGAGAGTAATTATCAAACATGGGAGAAGAGATGGGCCCATGGGGGAGCAATAACACGACATGGAAAGAGATGGGCCCATGGGGGGGGAGCAAATACAACATGGCGGAGAAGATGGCCCATTGGGTGGGGGAGAGATTACAACATCGGGAGAGAGATGGCCCATGGGGGTGAGCATGATACAACATGGTGAAGAGATGCCCATGGGCCATACTTGGAAAATGCCTGGGGGAGCAGAACAACATGGATGAGAGAGATCGCCCATGGGGGGGGGAGTAGATTACAAACATGGAAGAGGAGGAGGCCCATGGGGAGCAGTATACAACATGGGGATCAAGCAGATTTGGCCCATATGGGGGGAGTAGATACAACATGGGGAGAGAGATGGGCCAATGTGGGGGGAGCAGATAATCATGGGAGATGAGATGGCCACATGCGGGGGGAGGCAATACATCATAGGGAGAAGTGGGCCCATGGGAGAGAGATGGCCCATGGGGAGTAGAAGAGGCCCCATGGGGCGGAGTAATACAACATGGAGAGAGATGGCCCATGTGGGGAGCAGATACAACATGAAGAGAAAATGGGCCCATGGGAGCTAGAACAACATGAGAAGAGAATTGGGCCCATGGGGGGGGGGAGTAGAACAACATGGAGAGAGAATGGGCCCATGGGGATAATACAACATGGGGAGAGAGATGGGCCCATGGGGGGAGTAGATACAACATGGGAGAGAAGATGCCAATGGGGGAGCAGATACATCATGGGGAGAGAGATGGGCCCATGGGGGGGAGCAGATAACATTCGGGGAGAGAGATGGGCCCATGGGAGAAGATGGCCCATGGGAGTAGATATACAACATGGGAGAGAGATGGGCCCATGGGGGGGGGAGCAGATACAACATGGAGAGAGAAATGGCCCTGGGGGAGATAGATACAACATGGGGAGAGAGATGGCCCATGGGGGCTAGATACAACATGGGGAGAGAGAGGGCCCATGGGGAGTAGATACAACATGGGGAGGAGATGGGCCCATGGGTGGAGCGATTACAACATGGAGAGAGAGGCCCATGGGGGGGAGTAGATACAACATGGGGAGAGAGATGGGCCCAGGGGGAGTCAGATACAACATGAGGATGGACCCATGGAGGCGGAGTAGATACAACATGGGGAGAAGAGGATGGCAAGGGGGGAGTAGATACAACATGGGAGAGAGATGGGCCCATGGGGGGAGCAGATACAAAATGGGGAGAGAGATGGGCCCATGGGGGGAGCAGATACAACATGGGGAGAGAATGGGCCCATGGGGGAGCAGATACAACATGGGAGAGAGATGGCCCATGGGAGCAGATACAACATGGGCGAGAGAGATGGCCCCAGGGATAGATACAAACATGGGAGAAGATGGCCCATGGGGAGCAGATACAACCATCAGGAGAGAGAGATGGGCCCATGGGGGGGGGGAGCAGATACAACAGGATGAGAAGATGGGCCCATGGGGGGAGTAGATACAAACATGCGGAGAGAGATGGGCCCATGGGGCGGAGTAATACAACATGGGCGAGAGAGATGGGCCATGGGGGGGAGCAGATACAAACTATAGAGAAGATGGGCCCATGGGGGGGAGCAGATACAACATTGGGAGAAGAATGGGCCCATGGGCGGGAGCAGATACAACATGGAGAGAGATAGTGCCCATGGGAACAGATACAACATGGGGAGAAGATGCGGCCCAGGGGGGAGTAGATACAACATGGAGAGAGATGGCCCATGGGGGGAGTAATACAAACATGGAGAGAGAGAATGGGCCTATGGGGGGGGAGCAGAATACAACATGAGAAGATGGCCCAGGGGGGGGAGCAATACAACATGGGAGAGAACCCATGGCCAAGGGGGTGGGGGGCCCCAATAACACATGGAGAGACAGATGGGCCCATGGGGAGTAGATACAAACATGGGGAGAAGATCGCCCAGGGGGGGAGTAGATACAACATGGGGAAGTGACATCATGGGGGGTAGCCCATGGGTGGGGGAGCAGATACAACATGGGGAGAGAGATGGGCCCATGGGGGGGAGCAGAATACAACATGGGGAGAGAGATGGGCCAATGTGGGGGAGCAGAATACAACATGGAGAGAGAAGATGGCCCAATGGGGGGAGTAGATACAACATGGAGGAGAGTATGGGCCCATGGGGGGACAGATACAACATGGGGGAGAAGATGGGCCCATGGGGGAGTAGATACAAACATGGAGAGAGATGCCAATGTGGGGAGCAATAAATTCATGGAAAGATCGCCATGGGGAGCAGATACATCATGGGGAAGAGATGGGCCCATGGTGAGAGAGAGATGGGCCCATGGAAGCGGTCAGTAGATACAACATGGGGAGAGAGATGGGCCCCATGGGGGAGCAGATACAACTATGGAGAGAGATGGGGCCCATGGGGGAGTAGATACAACATGGGGAGAGAGATGGGCCCATGGGGGGTAGATACAACATGGGAGAGAGATGGGCCCATGGGGGGAGTAGATACAACAATGGAAGGAATGGGCCTTCAGGGGGAGTACAGTTACACATGGGGAGAGAATTCCCATGGGGAGCTAGATACAACATGGGGAGGAGATGGGCCCAATGGGAGCAGATACAACTGGGGAGAGAGATGGGCCATGGGGGGACTAGATACAACATGGGAGAGAGATGGCCCATGGGAAGTAGTATACAACATGGGGAGGATGGACCCATGGGGGGGAGTAGATACAACATGGGAGAGAGATGGGCCAAGGGGGAGTAGATACAACATGGAGGAAGAGATGGCCCAGGGGGGGGAGTAGATACAACATGGGAGAGAGATGGGCCCATGGGGGGAGCAGATACAACATGGGGAGAGAATGGCCCATGGGGGGAGCAGATACAACATGGGGAGAGAGATGGGCCCATGGGGGGAGCAGATACCAACATGGGAGAGAGAGATGGGGGACCCCATGGGCGGGGAGCAGATACAACATGGGAGAAGAGATGGCCCAATGGGGGCAGTAATACCAACATGGGGAGAGAGAATGGCCCATGGGGGGAGCAGATACAACATGGGAGAGAGATGGGCCCAGGTGGGGGCGAGATAGATACAACATGGGGAGAGAGATGGGCCAATGTGGGGGGAGCAATACAAACATGGAGAGAGAGATGGGCCCATGGGGGGAGCAGATACATCATGGGGAGAGAGATGGGCCCATGGGGGGGGAGCAGATACAACATGGGGAGAGAGATGGGCTCATGGGGGGGGAGCAGATACAACACTGAGAGAGAGATGGGCCCATGGGGGAGTAGATACAACATGGGGAGAGAGATGGGCCATGGGGAGTAGATACAACATGGAGGAGATGGCCCATGGGGAAGTATACAACATGGGGAGAGAGCTGGGCCCATGGGGGGGAAGAGTAACAACATCGGGAGAAGATGGGCCCATGGGGGGGGAGCAGATTACAACATGGTGGGAGAGATATGGCCCATGGGGGGAGCAGATACAACATGGGAGAGAGATGGGCCCATGGGGGAGTAGATACAACAGGGGAGAGAGATGGCGCCATGGGGGGGAGTAGATACACATGGGGAGAGAGATGGGCCATGGGGGAGTAGATACAAACATGGGAAAAGACATGGGCCCATGGGGGGGGGTAGATAGACAACAATGGGGAGAGAATGGGCCCATGGGGGGAGACAGATACAACATGGAGAGAAGATGAGCCCATGGTGGGGGGATAGATACAACATGGGGAGAGAGATGGGCCCCATGGGGGGGAGTAGATACAACATGGGAGAGAGATGGCCCATGGGGGGGAGCACAATTTACAACATGGGGAGAGAGATGGGCCAAGGGGGGAGAGATACAAACATGGGGAGAAGAGATGGGACCCATGGGGGGGAGTAGATACAACATGGGAGAGAGATGGGCCCATGGGGAGAGTAATACCAAATGGGGCATGGCCATGGGGGGGATAGAATACAACATGGGGAGAGAGATGGAGCCCATGGGGGGGCCAGATACAACATGGGAGAGAGAGTGCCCATGGGGGGGAGTATATACAACATGGGCAGAGAGATGGGCCAGGGGCAGTACACATAGGAGAAATGCAAGAGGGACCCATATGGGCACAAGTTAAGAAACATGGAACATTACTCTCCCAGGGGAGCAGATACAACATGGAGAGAGATGGCCCATGGGGGAGGAATAGATACAACATGGGGAGAGAGATGGGCCCATGGGGTGGGGGGATAGATAACAACATGGGGAGAGAGATGGGCCCATGGGGGGGGAGTAGATACAAACATGGGAGAGAGATGGGCCCATGGGGGAGAGATACAACATGGGGATGAAGGGCCCAGGGGGAAAGTACAACATTGTGGACAGAGATGGCCCATGGGGGGGGAGTAGATACAACATGGGGAGAGAGATGGGCCCATGGGGGAGAGTAATACAACATGGGGAGAGAGATGGGCCCATGGTGGGGGGGAGTAGATACAACATGGGGAGAGAGATGGCCAGGGGGGAGCAGATACAACATGGGAGAGAGATGGGCCATGGGGGGGGAGCAGATACAACATGGGGAGAAGATGGGCCCATGGGGGGAGAGAGACAACATGGGGAGAGAGATGGGCCCATGGGTGGGGGGAGTAGATACACAACATGGGAGAGAATGGCCCATGGGGGGGGAGCAGATACCAACATGGGAGAAGAATGGCCCATGGGGGAGTAGATACAACATGGGGAGAGAGATGGGCCCATGGGGGGGGAGCAGATTACAACATGGGAGAGAGAGTATGGCCCATGGGGGGGAGTAGATACAACAATGGGGAGAGAGATGGCCAAGCGGGGAGTAGATACAACATGGGAGAAGGATGGGCCAGGGGAGTAGATACAACATGGGGAGAGAGAGTGGGCCAAGGGGGGAAGATACAACATGGGGAGAGAGAGTGGGCCAGGGGAGTAGATACAACATGGGGAGAGAGATGGCCAAGGGGGGACAGAGATACAACATGGGAGAGAGATGGGCCCATGGGGGGGGAGCAAATACAACATGGGAGAGAGATGGCCCATGGGGGGAGAGATACCATGGGAGAGAGATGGGCCCAGTGGGGGGGAGTAGAAACACATGGGGAGAGAGATGGGCCCATGGGGGGAGCCATACAAACATTGAGAAGATTGGCCCATGGGGGATTAGATACAACATGGGGAGAGAGATGGCCCATGGGGTGGGGGGAGCAGATACAACATGGAGAAGAGATGGCCCATGGGGGGAGTAGATACGAACTGGAGATGCCCATGAGGGGGTAACAACATGGGGAGAGATATGGCCCATGGGGGGAGCAGATACAACATGGGGAGAGAGATGGGCCCATGGGGGGAGTAATACAACATGGGGAGAAGATGCCATGGGCGGGGGAGATACAACATGGGGAGAGAGATGGGCCCATGGGGGGCAGTAGATACAACATGGAGAAGATGGGCCATGGGGGGCAGCAATACACATGGGAGAGAGATGGGCCCATGGGGGGAGTAGATACAACATGGGGAGAGAGATGGGCCCATGGGGGGGGCAGTAGATACAACAGGGAGAAGATGGCCCTGGGGGGAGTAATACAAACATGGGAGAGAATGGGCCCATGGAGGCGGACAGATACAACATGGGGAGAGATGGGCCCATGGGGGAGTAGATACAACATGGGGAGAGAGATGGCCCATGGGGGGGGGAGTAGATACAAATGGGAGAGAGATCCAAGGGGGGCCATAAACATGGGGAGAGAATGTCCCATGGGGGGGGAGTCAGATACAAATCATGGGGAGAGAGATGGGCCAGGGAGGTGGGGTCAGATACAACATTAGAGAGAATGGCCAAGGAGGGGACTTCCAATGGGAAAGATAGGTAGCACATGGAAATACATTCCGAGTCCCATGGGGGGAGTCAGATACAACATGGGAGAGAGATGGGCCCATGTGGGGGGGAATAGATACAACATGGGAGAAGATGGCCCAGTGGTGGGAGCTAGATACAACATGGGGAGAGAGATGGGCATGGGGGGAGTAGATACAACATGGGGAGAGAGATGGGCCCGGTAGCAGATACAACAATGGGAAAGATGGGCCCATGGGGGGGAGTAGATACAACAATGGGAGAGAGATGGCCCATGGGGGAGTAATACAACATGGGGAGAAGATGGGCCCAGGGGGAGTAGATACAACCATGGGGGAGAAGATGGGCCCATGGGGGGCTGGAGTAGATTACAAGCTATGGGAGAGAGATGGCCCATGGGGGAGAGATACAACATGGGAGAGAGATGGGCCCATGGGGGAGTAGATACAACATGGGAGAGAGATGGTGCACCATGGGGGGGAGCTTAGATACAACATTGGGGAGAGAGATGGGCCCATGGGGGGAGTAGATACAACATGGGGAGAGAGATGGGCCCATGGGGGAGCAGATACAACATGAGCGGAGAGAGATGGCCCATGGGGGGAGTAGATAAAACATGGGAGAGAAGCATGGGCCCATGGGGGGGATAGATACACAACATGGGAGAGAGATGCCCATTGGGGGA